>NC_134486.1:382155688-382365688 GCF_040206685.1 Ascaphus truei | reverse complement strand
TATACCAATACACTGTTGGCATTGATATGCTGCAAAGAAAAACAACCCCCAATATATGGCAACGTTGTAGTAACTCGGATACAAAACAAAGTGAACTGATAAATAGAGGAATCGCACGTCAGGTACACCTGTTTTTAACTCCAAAGGCTGATCACAATTGTATGAGAGCTACGGAATGTGAAAGAAAGGTCCTATGGACTTGGCTTGGCTTTTAAAGTTAAAGTTCAGCCTGATAGTATTTTTATTTCAACATTTGTTCGCTGCATACAGATACATTTTTAACCATTTCAATGCCAGAGGGGCCAGCAAAACACACACACACACGTGTATAGAATATACACTAAATACCGGCACTGGAAAAAGGTTGTGGAAAATAATAAAAAGGGTTTATTTATTCCATAGAGCACCAAGTAGCCGACGTGGCGGTCCCCAGTGTGACCTTCCTCCTTTGTCAGTGTCGGTACAAAGTGTATATTCTACACACCTACACTCCTACAGTACATGCATCTATCAGTCTACCTGGCACGGATACTAGCCCTCAAGGGCTTTTTTTTCAGGCAAGTGGGCTATTTTCTAAAAAAAAAAAAAACAGTGTGTATGTATATATGTATATATGTATATATGTATATATGTATATATACACACATACACACACATACACACACACACACACACAGACGGGCCAGCATGCACAAAAAGCAACAACATTTATCAATACAATCGGCACTTCGATCCTATATGGCGAGCCTTTCTCAAGTCACCTATATAAAAAAAAAGTATATGAATAAAGCCTAAAAAAGGCAACACTATTCGTATGTTTCATTGTAAATGTACGTTTTTATATTATAAAGTACGGCTGCTACTAAAAGGAACTCATTTGTTAGGTATTAAGTAAACTGTCAGACAAAGATTACATTACACTTCCAACGGAAAAAATACAACATTCCTATCCTGCGCAGGCTATGAAAAGGAGGTATTTATTTTAAGTAGATGGAAATGAAACAAAGTGAAAATACTGAACTCATGTCATTTTTGTCTCATCAAGAGACAGAGCTACCTGCGACCTTCGACACGTCTCATCACTTCCTTGTGCTCCAGGCCTAGAAAACTAAACTGCAAGCCGTATAGCACACTCACTACCGTGACTTTACAGTACGAGAATAAAGAAATCACTACAAATACAGTAATGTTGCCCCCATAAGAAACTAAAGTGCTCAGCGGAGTTCCTCGTTTTGTGTGAGAACCCGGAGACACTGTAAAATCAATCCATTACAAGAACGAGCAGAAATGACAGAGGGCACTAAAAATAATGAATATTTCATTCCTACACATTTACCCTATCAATGCAATCTCACAGATGCCATGAAGCTGCTTGAAATAAGTGGTGTGCCTTTAGAAGCAAAGCAAACAGCACTTTAGAGAGAGGTATGGAAGTGTGGCGATAAAACTAAACGGCACACACAGGCTTTCCCCAAAAGTAAGCATCCAGGAGAAAAAGAAACCCAAATAGGTAGAGCATAGTCAGCTTCCTGTTTGTGGTTAGACAAACAAGGTGGATGCAGCCCTAATGCTGTGGTTTCTACATCTTAGAGACCTGCCACGCATTGAGGGTCAGATCACAATGGCTTTCGTAGTCACAGTATGGTTACGTACTCCATCCTATATACAAGAGCAGCACGCAGTCTCTTTAAATTTATGGTACCATATTCATAGATTATAGCAGAACAACTTTCTTGAAAAGCAAACGATTGTACGACACAATATAAAGTACCGTGCGTAATACAACGAGCATGTTCCAAGTTTTTCCGCATCTCACAGTTAAATAAACATCTGAGAAAGTCAGGGAAAAATGGTTTAGATCCGTATCAAATGCCTACGGAAAGGGGGGAAAGAAATTACAAAATTTCAAAAGGAAAATGAAGAGAGAATGACAGAGGATTCCTTAGAGATGTCCTCTTAGCACTTGTTTCACATTTCCGAACAGATCCAGCTAATATATTACAAACAGACTTAAGGGTACAGTGACTTTAGAGGGAATGGGGTCCAATAAATGCATAAGGGACATACAGATATAGCTGGCTTCATTGTTTCCCTAAAGAACTTAACATACCCGTTATAACGCACAGTATCTGTATGTATGTATGTATGTATGTATGTACTGTATATATATATATAGTCATTGGTATGGAGGTTTGCACTCACGTTTGTTAGAAGGCAGATGCTTGTCCCATATGAAGCATATAGACATGTGGTAACCAGGGGGATCCTGATGACAAAAGACAGCACACCGCAGTAATAATCCAAAAAGTGTGTATTGTGAACACAGGGCCGCCAACGTTTCTGTCCCTGAGGAAGGTCCCTCTATGAGGACCGAAACGTTGGCGGCCCTGTGTTCACAATACACACTTTTTGGATTATTACTGCGGTGTGCTGTCTTTTGTCATCAGGATCCCCCTGGTTACCACATGTCTAATATATATATATTATATATATGAGACAGACAGAGACAGACAGACTTTAGTGTATTTACAGAACAGGCATTACTGCCCAATAATGCAGTGGCTCGGTTAAAGTCCCTCAGCTTCACCTCAGGCCTTCAAGTCTTCTGGCCTGTTGTTGTCCAGTAATGCCCTGTTCTGAAGGGATTATTACTTCATTATAGGTGTAGTCAGGTCACCTGGTGGCTACTATTCTGCCCTTGGGCTGGCAGTAAACCCTGCAATCAGGTTGCCAGTAGTTGCTATGGGGTTTTCCCCCTCCGAGGAGCTGCACTTGAGTGACAGAGGGAGGCGGTGACATCAGGCCTGGGCATGACCAATCATGAGCCAGACCTGGTTACTCCTCCTGGCAGTACTTAAAGGCATTACCGCCCTAAATTTAGTAGTGTCCTTCCCCCACTGAGGAAGGCAGGTCACACAACTGGGAGCTTGAGATTGGGGCCTTCCCTTGTGCTCTTCCCTCCAGGGGAGAGTGAGTGTGGACCATACCTCTGCCTCTGCTAGGGAGGTGGGGAAGAGCTAGGATGGCTGCGGGTGCCCTTGGCCTGTAGTGGCGGTCCAGGGACCATCCTTCAATGAAAGCTGAGAGTACTACATAGGACAGAAGCCTGCCGGGTAACTGTGATGTACTAAAGTGTGTGTGACCTTACTGGGGGGGAGTGGTAATAGTTCTACCGTGGGAGATCACCTTCAGTTCCTGGAGCCTATGGCAGATTGATGCGCTGCACTGCTAAATAAATATGTGGGGTATGAACCCCAGAAGCCTGGTCCTGTGTCCCCACTACCATCGGCGGATGACTCAGCCCTCCTGTTGCCAGCAGGCATATGCACCATACACCGTAGTAATGGACAAATCTCTCACCGGGTGGGGGAAACACCGTTACATTTGGAGGCACTGCTGAGATTTGTTTACCCGACAGGAGAAGCTTTCAGAGAAACAAAGCTTGAAGTAATGAGTATGAAGCTAGAAGTAATGAGTTATGCTTCCAGAGCAAGTATTATTGAAGGAGGGAGGCTAGGTGTAATGTACAGGGGGATATCACTCCTCGCAAGAAAAATGGCATAGACTGCCCTATCGGGTGAATGGTTTGGAGACAAAGGCTATTGCTGTTCTAAGTCACCCTGAGGCGGGTAGTCGGGATGCCTTTAACTGAGTCCCAGGGACCTCTGTAGAGGGTCCGCGATACTGGTAGCTGAGGGGGGCGGCATAAGAGTACTGATTGGGAGTATCGTAGGAGGGGTGCCTGACATACAAGGTGCCTGAATCCCTGCTAGAAGAAGCCCAGAGTACTACTAGCGTAGACAAATCATGGAGTCACAGAGTGCTTCTAATGGACTATAATCGTGTGCAGCGTATCAAGATGGAGCTTTGCTAGCCTGGGGTACAACCTACTCTTGATAGACCGCAACCATGTGCTGTACAGATCCACAAGAAATGAGTTCCCACCAGAATCACGCAGATCATGTGGTCCAGTTGCAAAATACAGAGAATGGTGTTGCCGCTTTATTATGGAGTGGCGCAAAAACCATGTCCGCACCAGCAGGTACTGTATATGCACCATAGACCGTAGTAATGGACAAATCTCTCACCGGGTGGGGGAAACACTGTTACTTAGGCTAAACTGTTAGAAATTCTGGTTAGACCTGCAGTGTGTGTGTGTCTGAGTATAAAGGCACAGTGTGTGTATGTGTGTTTTTGTGTAGAGTTGCAGTGTGTATGTATGTATATATGTGTGTGGAGCTGCAGTGTGTGTGTTTAGAGCTACAGAGTGTTTTTATCTCTGTATTGAGAAGGGCTGCAGTGTTTGTGTGGATGCTGCAGAATGTGTTTGTGTGTATAGATGGGGGTTTCAGTGTTTGTGTGGATGCTGCAGAATGTGTTTGTGTGTATAGTTGGTGGTTGCAGTGTTTGTGTGGATGCTGCAGTGTGTGTGTATAGAGGGGGGCTGCAGTGTTTGTGTGGATGCTGCAGAGTGTGTGTTGTAGTGTGTGTGGAGAGAGAGAATGAGAGTGAACGAGATATGCTTTAGTGTATTTACAATTTTAAATGCAATCTATATAACTATACAAAAGTGTCTATTATTGATGAAAAACCCTACATTTAGCCAATAGTAATACTCCCCTCAGAACAGGGCATTACCGGCCAATAATGCCTTGGCTAGGTTAATGTCCCCGGCTTTGCCTCAGGCCTTCAACTCTGCCAGACAGGGCATTATTGGCCAGTAATCCTCTGCCCTGTTCTTGGGGGATTATTATTTAATTACAAAAACGCTGCCTCTGTGTCACAATTGACTTCTTCCTCACAGTCTCCTCACATTCTCAACGTAGCTAAAACCAAACCGATTTTTCCTCTATAACATTGCGAAGATACACCCTTTTCTACTGCTAAAACTCCAACACACCATCATTCTCTCGCCCATCTCAACTATTGTAACATTCCTGCCTCTCACCGGTCTCCCTTACAATCTATTCTAAAAGCTGCAACTAGAATTCTTTTACTCTCTCCTAAATCTGTCTCAAGTGCTCTCCTACTGAAATCCCTCTCCTGGCTTCCTATTAGATTCTGTGTTACTTACAAAATTCTCCTCTCCTCTTTTAAGGCTATACTCTCCTCCTTACATCTCAGCCATAATTTCTTGCTATACTGCTGCCCGACTCTTGCATTCTGCTCAAGGATGTCTTTGATCTACCACTGTTGTATCGAAATCCCTCTCCCGCCTAAAACCTCTCTCACTCACTGCCCCACACCTCTGGAATGCGCTTCCCCTCAAAATCCAACAAGCACCCTCTCCTCTCCAGCTTTTAAGGAGGACCATCTTAAAACACAACTCATTAATGAAGCATGTGGGTATCTCCCTTGGCTGATACTATACATCTCGTATGCATTTACTATGACCTCTTGCATACGCACTTTCCATTAACACCCCTACTTTTGGTCTCAGTAAGTTCTCCCTACTTGCCACTTCGATTGTAAGCTCCTCTTCCTAATGTCTACCTTTTGTGTAAAGCGCTTACTACCATTATTCCATGTATTATTGCTGTAAGGTGCCATGTACATGGATTGGGCTCTACAAATAATGATATACATATATAGAATTATTTCTGCCAGAAATTATCCTTCCTTCCAACAATGGACTCACCTGTACTTTGTTAATAATCTTCAGATTTAAAAAGCAGTCCCCCCCCCCCCCCCACCCAGCCTCCTTCCCCGCAATCTTTTTTTTTTGACATGGGATCTCAAAAGCTGAGCAACATTAATTTCAGCTCTGGAATCCAACAAAATACATACCTGTAATCATAGTGCCTGTACGATCCCCTCCTGGGGAAAAAAAAAAGATTGGGTTTAAATCTCCCATGATACTTAGGCCAATAGGAAGCCGTAATGTCACCCGTACCAACTTTCTATTGGCCCTTGAGACACACAGTATTTAAATAACCAGGAAGTACCACTCTAGCATTCCGGATAAGTGCCTCGGGAACAAGGGAGGGCCCAGAGCTGGTTTTACCATCTGGAGGAGGAACCACTCCTTTAAGCAATTTATATATCTTTAACTAATAAATCAGTTTTAGTTGTGTCAAATCTAAAACATTAACTGTAGATAATGAGGTAATTGTAGTGCCCTTTCTAGATGTTAAAACTTTTCAAAAATGTATTTGCAATTCATGCACTTGCAGCACCGTTTCCTGCAGAGTTTCAAACACCTTGGATTTTTCTCATATAGAACGTTTTATTTCGATATACAGATTTTGAGGGTTTATTGTAATTGAATATATCCATATATAGATTTACTTTCGAGGAGTGAAAAAAATAAAATGTATATAAACCAAGAGTATATTATAGGAGGAACTTAATCATGAAATGTGGAGTTATGGCTCAGTGAGCTGCAGCATGTCCTCTGTTTTGCTGTAATGTGATTTCTAATCAATTCAACTAGTATTATTTCTTATTTAAAGATAAGGTACAAAGAGAACGACTCCATGCCTGAAACATACAATTCTCTAAATACCAACTGTTATCACAGTTATACTTGACCTATAGTGCCCGGTTGGTTAATCATATTGTACCTAATAAAATACAGTAACATAGCCCTATAAAGGGCACTCCGGGATGTCCAATATAAAACACAAACACTGCCAAGACAAGACATTAGTACTACGTTAACCAGTTCTACATTAATGGTAATATTAGGACAATGGAATCCCCTTTTGGAAGGAGATTTCACATCAGAAATGCCTGCATGTATTTTGTGAAAAACATGTGCTATGTAACAAAAATAAATACATAAATATATATATATTTATTTGAGAAATAACTACATACAGTACAGTATTCTACATCATACTGTATGTGTGACTCAAAATGTATTTTCTGTGAACCATTATGTTTCCCACATGGTAATTCTCTATCATTCTTCAATAAATGCATTAAAGTCAAACAGTCTCTGAATCTCATCTCCAGCAATGAATGTGCGGCTGTGAAAGGAGCACACGAGCACGCGCACACACACTTCTTTATGTGAAGCGTGCACAAGCCTCTTGAACAAATCCCTTGCGGGATGAAACGCGTAAGAGGTTCTTAGCTTCATGATGTTTGTCCCCTTTTTTTTCAATAAATTAGCCGTTTTTTGTTAGAGCTGCGTGTTGTTCTCTACTTACCTCAGTGCACCGCTTCTTCGTTTGGCTGTTGCACGTGGATTCCAGGACACACATCACTGCAGGCATTCACTCAACGGTGCTTCACCTTTATCTCTTTGGCTACACCGGATCAAGCAGCGTGACAGCAGGTATTATCATTGGCAGAGGGGACGTTGGGTGACTTAGCCTGGCTGTTCTCTGGATGGTCGGCGACTCTTAGCTTCACCTCACCTTACCCCTCCCCCCAGCCTGCTCCACTGGGTCCGCTTAATACGCTTGTTTAGAGTGATAGTTATATGCTGCAGACGTGTGCCATTATGTTATAAGAATAAGACATTCTACACTTTGGCCCTTGAGCACTGGCAGCAGAATTCTTCTGTGTTCCCTCTGCATCTCTTTCATAGTATGTAACAAAACATGCTCCATCAGGTAAGCAATACATTCTTGCTATATGGTATATCCACGTCTCCCAAGAATAGCTTAGAACAGGGGGCCGCAATCTTTTTTCCCTGCGCCCCCATGCCGGCTGTTCCCCTCTCTATGGGCCCCCCTTCTTACCTCAGCTACGGCATCTGGGCGTCCTGTTGCCATGGCGACGCGTCTCCTGAAGCCGTCTGAGCCAAGGTAAGTGCGGTTTACAGAGGCCTTCGCCGCTTCCCCGGCACTTCATTTAAGTGCCTTCGGGAAGCGCACGGGGTCTCTGTAAACCCTGCACCCACACGCAGACACTCTCGAGCCCCCCCTGGGGAGCGTGCCCCCGGCTTAGAGTGTACATTAAACCGCAGAATGCTGGCTAGACCCGGATTTCTATGCTAAATACTGGAGAGCTTTAAAACCGGCGTCCCATTTAAAGGTTTCCACTGCTTAGAAACGTGTGCAAGGATTGACAGAATTGCTTTTGGATGTCGGAAAAATCAAAGAACACAATTTCAAGAATCCCCTTGACTGCCAATATTAATTTTGGCTAAGCAGTAATTGGAGATAAATACCATTAATGAGATGAATGCGGTTGTGTGTACATTAAGTACAGAGAGCCCTTAATTATAATTTATGGTGCACCAAGAGCTTATGATTTCAACAGCAATATTAGGAATAAAAGTGTAATAATGATTAATTAATTTTGTTATATTTTGCATAGTTCTGGTGCCTTTTATTCCTTGCAAGGAGCATGTTTCTATGTCACAGTACTTTACAGACAGCATATGTTGAAATGTCTATTTCTAAACAGATTTTCGATAACTGAAATGAAGAAAACATATTGTAAACGCAGTAAAAAAAATACAGAGCAGTTATATGTAAGCTTTGCTACTCCTACTGCTAATAAAAAATGTAACATTTGCTTATCAGACACACTGAATATTCAACTGACCTTCTTGAGAATAGAAAGTATGAACATTGATTGAACCAATTAATGAGAAAGCTATAGACTACACACAGAGAATTCTGACTGAGGCATCTTCCGATGGTATTGTGTAATAGAATCTCTAAGCAGAAGAATTTCAACGTTTAGAGGGACTTCGATCATGTGCCTGTCTGAAGTGCTGATAACAGGTTGCCAAGGTTACCTGCTGAAATCTGATGTTATTGTGTGTTCCTGAAGAAAGTTGTAACACAAATGGTTTAATAACTATTAGTTCTATATCGAGTAGGTGCTGCAGAGAATTTCCAAATATATGCACACATACACAAATATATATATATATATACATAGATGTGCTCAACCACAACAAACTCAATATTAAACTTACTTATAAATCAAGCACTGAATCAGTGGACTTTCTGGATCTCAGGATCTTCATTGATGAGGTTGGCAGTATTGGTACTGATATTTTCAGAAAATCTACCTCCACAAATTCAATCTTGCATGCCTCAAGTTTTCATCAGCAGCACCAGAATCGGGGCATCCCCCGCAGTGAATTTTTGAGATTAAAGCGTAATTGCTCAACCGAGGTTTGTTTCGAATCTAGAGCTGCTCAGATGCGTCAAAGATTTAGATCTAGAGGCTACAGCAATAAATACATTCATGCTGGGTATCAGCACAGTGCAAGTAGCAAACGCATTACATTATTACATCCGAAAATGAGGACACAAGACACCAAAACACGTTTTATTGGTACATATAATGACAGGTGGAAAGATCTCCAGTGTATTTTACAAAAACACTGGCCTGTCCTATGTACAGACGGAGAACTAAGGGAAGCGGTAGGTGACAAGGTCAACATGACAAGTCGACGGTCACCTAACCTCAAAGACCGACTTGTACATAGTCATTATGTTCCCCATACAAGCGAAACATTCTTGTCTCTCAGGAAAAAGGGTTTCTCTAAATGTAACAGCTGCTCTGCCTGTAGGTATATGGTACAGACGGACAAATTTTTGAACAGTAAACACACTAAAGAATATAATATTGGATACACCCTTAACTGTAAGACCAAGGGGGTGATATACTGTTTAACTTGTCCCTGTGACCTTAAATATATTGGCATGACTACACGAGAAGTCCGCTTTAGGGTCTTAGAACACACAAGAAATATCAAAACGGCACAACGGGATTTGGATTCATTCAAAAAAATTACATCTGTAGCTAGACATTTCCTTCAACATCATGCTTCAGACAGTACGTGTCTAACAGCATTTGCCTTTGATAAAGTGGCCCTAGGCATAAGGGGTGGGGATTTGGAGAAAGCTCTCCTTAAAAAGGAGTGTCGCTGGATAGTTCTTCTCAATACCATGCAGCCCATGGGACTAAATGATTCTTTAGGGTTTGCTATGTTTTTATAGTTTATAATTGATATCTGTACATATATGCAATATTGTGTTCCAATTTAACTTCATTACCTTGTGAAGACGCGTGGCCCCCTTTCTTTTGAAATTCATTTTGCATAAATATGTATTATTTCGTTCCTCTCTGTTTTATTATTTAACTTTTTAACAAAATTTCATAATTATTTTCTGATATAATGTCATCTTCTACTCTTTTATAAATATACATTTCTCTTCATTAATTTTCTCATATTCTCAATACTAACTCTAAATATACTATTGTTCTATGTTATTAACATATATGTCTTTGCTTTGTCAGTGCATTGGCAAATGAATTGATTCCATCCAACTGCACCAGTCCTTGATATGATCTGCTAGTGACGTCATCTAATACATTACCTATGACGTCTGCTTCAGCATAACCCTTGCGTCAGAATCACTGCATCTATGGAAACATCTCCTATACAGATTCCTTGGTTTCTGTATTTTTGCTTGGACTATAAAATGCTTTGGTAAATGAATTGATACCTCCCATTGCACCAGTCTCTGATATGATCTGCTAGTCATTTAATACATCACCCATGACGTCTGCTTCAGCATAATCCTTGCTTCAGAACCATAGTATTGATGGAAATACCATCTACACAGATTTTTTTGGTTTCTGTATTTATGCTTCGATTGCTAAAGTGTGTCTATGTTTTCAGACTATGTCAGAGAATAATATTGTTAGTTTAGTATTATTGGTATAATTACAATGATGACTAGTAGTAACTGGATAAAACTAGATCTTTAAAGTTGTATTAATATACTTTAAACTACTTCGTGCTGCATTTTATTCCTGATTTTGTGCAAAATGATGCTGTTTGCATTTCCAGAGATGCAAAAGAAAAACGGTGCTGCTGATTTTTATGTCTGTAGCTGCACCACGGTCTTTTTGGGGAGAGATGTTTGTTACAAAACCATAGCTATCTATATATTTGCAAGCTGTCACTTTCTGTGCTGTGAAGTTGTTATTTTCATACACACCAGTGCAAATATATGGGCTTAATTTGAAGCTCTGCCTGAAATGATTACAATATTGCTTGCACTGGTGTGCGTGACGCAGCTCAATTGAGCAGGTAGCTTTAATTGGACAGGAAAATAAGAACAAAGCTGGAACTAATTACTTTACCATCTATAAAACACTGCACGCCTTCACTTTAAATTTCACCACTCCGGGAAGAAGCCCACCGACGGGTGAAACATGTTGAGTGTTTACTTTACTACAGCCTTTATGTAATCTTCTATTTTGAGGGACTTATGATGGATCTGATGCAGCATTTTGGACTTTATTTTTTGTTCCTGTTATAAGCAGACTTTGGAAACACATCCTGTACAATCAATATGGACACAAACTCTACACAATCTAGCTGCAGCTGAGTATTACCCTCCTTACTGTTTGGGCATTACCTGTCCTTGCAGTGCTGTGCTTTGTGGTGTTTTCAATATGTATGACTCTGTTTGCTAATATGTCTTTACTAGTCATATTTTTCTTTATTTGCTGCATCAGTTCTCATTGATTTCATTTTGGGGAAATGCTGTTCAGGGTATAACTATTATTATTGTTATATTATTTTTCCCTGGTTGCTTTATCTCCTTTTTTTTCCCCTCTGCTTTTGGTATACATACTAATTTTTCCTGGCTATATACTGGGTCATTGACTATATACTTTTTCCAACGCAATGATTTATTATTCTTTCATGCATATGTCAGTGGGAATATATTTTGTATTGCCTATTATGTTAGACTAAACTACTTTGTTGTCATTATTTAAACTTTATTTAGACACAATTTAGTTTTTTTTCTTTTTGTAATACTGATAGTGTTTGATTAGTAGTCCTCTCTTTATATTTTTGATACATACATATTTTCATAGGCTGTCTTTAGTATTTTTATGTTTTTAAGTTAGTGTGTCTTGCTGTTTAATCAATAAAATCTTGTTCATTTTTTCTGAATTGGCGGAGCATCTGTTTCTTTTTAACCATCTTTATCTTATAGATTAGTTTAGGTGTAATTTAGAGTGCTACTAAGGGGATTGTCTTTGTTCTTTTCATCTGTGTGTCTTATATAGTTTTCACTATCCCCTAGCACCATCAGGTCCTATTTAATTTATATACTGACTTTAATTGGGGTATATATTTTATTTTACCCTTATAGTTAGTTTTATTAAAGGGCTTGAGTTAACCTTATATATTATGTGTTGAGCAACTTCTCCTTTTGTGTGTTCTATATATATATCTTTATATATATGTATATATATATATATATATATATACATATATATATATATATATATATAGTAAACCCCATCCTTTAGCTTCTCTGCATACCCAGTTTACCAACCCCACACTGATGAGACCCATAAAGGTCGAAACAGCTGTCTGTGTTTGAGTTTTCTGGGTATGCACCTTAACCCTGGCTGTGCTCAAAGCTGTGACCATGCAGCAAGCTTAAGACTATAGGGAACCATGTTAAAAATGGTTTTTGAAGCAAAAAGTGGCACTGTGTGTTCATTTGCATGTCATTCCCCAGAATCCCTTGCTGCAGTGGAAGTGCTGTGTGCTGGGTGATAATGGTGAAAGGCGGGGATGCAGACCTGCCTAAGACATGCAGAGGAGCATACAGTTGTATTTACATTTGCATATTTGCTTTGCTGTGGAGGGTTTGTGTCACTTTTTTTTCTCACCATAACTTAACTCAGTATGGTAAACCCCATTATTTAGCTACTCTGCATTCCCAGTTTACCAACCCCACACTGATGAGACCCATAAGGTCGAAAAAGCTGTCTGTGGGTGGGTTTTCTGGGTATGCACCTTAACCCTGGCTGTGCTCAAAGCTGTGACCATGCAGCAAGCTTAAGCCTATAGGGAACCATGTTAAAAATGGTTTTTGAAGCAAAAAGTGGCACTGTGTGCTCATTTGCATGTCATTCCCTAGAATCCCTTGCTGCAGTGGAAGTGCTGTGTGATAATGGTGAAAGGCGGGGTTGCAGACCTGCCTAAGACATGCAGATGAGCATACAGTTATATTTACATTTGTATTTACATTTGTATAATATATATTTATATATATATATAAATATATATATATATATATATATATATATATATATATATATATATATATATACACATACATACATACATACATACATACATATATATCCAGTGTATTTTCATGAACTAAATGAAACTAGTATGAGCTAGAAAACAAATAGTAGGAAGGTAGGAAAATGTATTTTCTATCAATTTAATAAAGAGATCTTTATCAAGGAAAAAGTCATGTCACTGTATTTGAAGTGGGGGACCTGGTTTGAATCCCACTCCTCACTCCCTCAGACTTTGAGCATGTCAGTATAATCAACCCTCACGGCACAAATATACAATTGGAATGTAGTGGGTGTAAAAAACCCGAAATTAAATATCTGTGTGTAGCACTGAGTTTGGGGCAAGAAAATGTAGGTGATTTTTTGCCAAAGTTGGTAAAAACTCTGTTTTGCTCATTCAGTATTTACATGAAAAAATAACAATCAAATTAAAGTGCTGTAATGATGGATGCATAGTAACCCGTCATAGTAATCCTAAGGCTGCGCTTATAGTGCCCGGCGACGCGACGTCACACCAAAACAAATACATTGAATCCGTTGCATGCACTAATAGTAGGTGCGACGGCGACGGAGCGACCAAAAATTTTGAAGTCAGTAGTATTTGATTTTGTGAGAGACAGTCGCCACATGTGACTACAGTATCTCTACACCAATCACAGAGCGCATATTGCACTCTGCCCTCCCCCCTTCGTGATGTCACTCTCTGTGTCACCAGCGACGTCGCTCAAAGTTGAAGTGCAACTTTCGCCAATGGCGACGGGGAAGGGTGACGTCATCGGTCGCGTTGCCGGCACTATAAGCGCGGCCTTACTCTCTCAATAACAACAAGATGGGTTTAAAACAATGTGCTAAAGAGAATGGTCTTAATATAGTAGGTAATAACAGCTCTATCACTTGTTATTTCAGTTCTCACCTATTATAGCAAAATTGAAACGGGACTAACACAGCTCACACAACCTAATCCATGGTGTGAAACATGTCTGGGATCCATAAATGTATTTTATGATAGGTTTTGAATTGAATATGGATTCTAGCCCTCTGTTTCATATAGGTGTTGACCACTTAATCCAGTTGAGTTTATATTCTCCTAACAATCAACAGAAGAAAGCACCTGCTGGAATAAGAGTGCTGACAGTATAATTGATTTAGCACTGAAACACTAATTAAAATGGCATTTTAAAATTAATCAACTACAAGGAAACAAGAAAAGAAAGAAAAGATCTCTACAGATATTTTGTTGAGTTTTGTTTTAAGTCCACAAAATGTTGTTTTTAGCATGCTGTGCTGCTGACTTGGGGTTAAGATGTATTTTACGTTTTTATATCCAGAGTAATGATTGAGATAGCTAGGGATTAGACATGTTTTTGGCAGACCAGACAATCGGACAGCATGTTGGCATAGTTCAGCTGTAGGGGTTATAATAGAGCTGCCTGCATTCTCAAGTACAGTAGATACATTATATTCGACATTTTAAGTTGAATACTTTATTCAAACCAACAAAGACATGATGTTTTTATATTTTTAATAATAAAGAAAAGAAAATTCTTCATTTCCTTTATTTTCACTACTTAGTCTCCAGTATAATAATAATTTTAAGAACAATGTAAAAAAAATAAGCTGATGAACAAAGTTCATAGTTGTTTAAAATTTATAATGTGCAATTTTTGAGTAAAATGCTATAACTATTGGCTACATGATTGTTTCAGGATACAATATTTCAGCTCGGAGGTCCCTGCTTTAGGCATTATGGCCCATATTTACTACGTTAATGTATCTCCTACCATTGCAAGCTTTCTGGAGCTAGAAAGCCGCTTAGAGACCATTGACTTCTTCTACGGCTTGCAGGTATCTTATACTGCTAGTAAATATGGGTCACAACCTTTTCTTCTCCCATATCCACAATGTAATGGTATGGTATGAAACACTAGTCATGAAAGAGTCACTGGTTAATATAAAACCTACTGTACGTCACTTATCGGTAAACATGGTCATATATCAGCTTCCATTTCAGAGATGGAGGGAAATCAGGTAGATCGTTTGAATGAAGTCATTGGAAAGTATTTTGATCCTGTTTTGGAATCCCGTTAGGAGTACTGTTACATGTGTGCTAGACAGTCTAGACCTCAGAAATGCTATGCGTTCAAGAGTTTGTTGCTAAGCCGAAGGAATTCAACAGTGGGGAGTATACGGTGCTCTATGATAAGGTTTAAAATGGGTGCATGGTTAGCCGTCTAGGCATTTATTCATAATAATGCAGCCAATCAGAACGAGTTGTTATTCTAAAGTCACCCCTAACCCCCCAGGAACACCTCTAATTGTGTCTATACTTGTGCACATAGACTACTTGCCCTTTCCCTTTGAATGTAGTTAACTGGAAAACCTCTGTTTTCTTCTTGGGGATAAACTATTATATATCAACTCAGGATCGGGAATACAGACGTGAATAACATTTCTGAAAGAAATACAATACCCAAATTTGCACATCTTCATATACCAGTAACACAACTGAGTGCGACTAAATGCAGAGATGTGTGTTAAACTCTGAATGACAAACTCCTAATCACATCTTCTTGACTTTACATATGAAAGGTGCAGTCCCACATACAGTGGCAACATGCAATTTTTAATGGTTGTATCCATATAAGCAAAAATGCTGAGACTTCCGATTCAGCCCTATATAACAGTATATAAGCATATATGGGTCTATGTGTAGCTGTGTGCATGTGCA
Organism: Ascaphus truei; assembly: GCF_040206685.1. NCBI lineage: Eukaryota > Metazoa > Chordata > Amphibia > Anura > Ascaphidae > Ascaphus > Ascaphus truei. The sequence goes on along the minus strand of NC_134486.1, from coordinate 382,349,919 downwards.
AACCTGTGTATGTCATCTAGTCTTTAGACAACATGTATCAGTATCTTTTTCATTTATCAGTGTGTTAATGTGTGCGTATCAGTACTACCTGTATGTATGTCAATACATTTGTATGTATACGTGTCAATACATTTGCGTAGTTGGATTAAAAAGCATTAGATTATAACATTAGGGGTCAGCAGATGACAGATGGCACTGTAAAAACTTGCGCTTATAAAACATTTGACCTGTCTGATTCGTGAGGTTCTGTGCGCTGCTACAGTGGCGGCTAAACTTACTCTCAGGCGGCCAGCACCGCGGGTAATTTAAAACCCTGTGCAGACGCGGCCGTTTTTTTTTTCTCCGGCGCCGCAGGTGCTTCTATTGTTCGGCGCCATTCAGCGCTGATTTAAGAAACGGCCGCAAGATGCAGCTGGCGCGCCAAGTCCTGAAAAATTGCGGGTAATTGTAAGAATAAAGCTGGCCGCAGCAGTAGCTTGTATTTATTTAGTTCAAATTATATTATATGCAATGGGGTATAATTATTAGGAATCCCTATAGCGTTGTTTTGTTTTTGTTAGTGCAGCGTTACAACCTGATGTACAGGTGAAGGGGGCTCTTCTAAGGTGGTAGAATGTTAAAAAGGAGAAGACTTTAAACTAGGATGGAGGGGGGAGGAGAATGAAACAGATAACGAGCTAAATAGAATAGAGGAGGGTTATGGAGTTAGAATGGGGGCAAGTGTGAGTTTGACAAGCAGTCAAACAGGCAAACAGATAATACTAGAAAACTTGTAAAGACTAAACCAAGTTGACGCAGAAAGGAAGGAGCAGATAAGATAATAGTACAGGCTGAAAAAAACCCTTAAATGCATGCTTGCTAATGCAAGAAGCCTGACAGATAAAATGAGGGAGCTTGAATTAATAGCTACAAGGGAGCAGTATGATATCATAGGCATTCCTGAAACATGGTGGGATGAAACTCATGACTGGGCAGTACATTTAGAGGGTTATTCCCTTTTTTCAGAAGGATAGAGCAAATAGAAGGGGAGGTGGAGTATGTTTATATGTTAAACCAGATCTAAAACCTATTATAAGGGAAGATGTTTATGAAGGGAATGATGAAAATGTAGAGACCTTGTGGATAGAAATTAGCAGTGGAGATAAAAGTATAAAGACAATGTTTGTAGGGATATGCTATAAACCACCAAATATCTGTGAGATTAAGGAAGCTAAAATACTTTTGCAAATGGAGAAGGCATCAAAACTAGGTCATGTTTGCATAATGGGTGATTTTAATTATCCAGACATAGACTGGGGCAATGAGATTAGCATTACAACAAAAGGAAACAGGTCTTTGGGGGTGATTAGGGACAATTATATGGCCCAAATTATTGAGGATCCAACCAGGAGAGGGGCAATACTGGATTTGGTAATATCAAACAATGTACAGTAGAAGTAATAGTAAATTTTCAAGTCCTGGAACATTTGGGTAACAGTGGTCATAACATGGTCTCATTTGCAATAAATTATCAAAAAAACAGATTACTTGGGTTCAACAAAGACCTTAAACTTTAGAAAAGCAGATTTTAATTATCTGAGGTATTATCTACAAGTAATACATTGGGATGATTTGTTTGCAGGGAGAAATGTAGAAGATAAATGGTCAGTCTTTAAAACATTGTTAGAAAAGCCCACTTATCAGTGCATACCCTTGGGTAATAAGTATAAAAGAAATAAGTCAAAACCAATGTGGCTAAATAAACAGGTAGGGGAGGAAATGGAAAAGAAGAGGCAGAGGTTTAGATTCTTAAAGTGAGAAGGGACGAAGGCATCGTATCAGCATTATAAGGAGTAAGATCAACCCTAAAAAGTTATTTAAGTACGTTAATAATAAAAAAATGAGAAAAGAAAATATAGGACCCTTTCAGTGTGAGATGGGCAGGCAGATTATTAGAGATAAGGAAAAAGCAGAGTTATTAAACAAATTATTTGCCTCTGTGTTTACCAGAGAAGAATCAATTTCAATTGTAGTGCCACAGGAGGGAGCCACACCCTCCATATTAATAAACAATTGGTTAACCGAGGAAGAAGTTCATAAGCGACTTGAAAAAATTAAAGTAAATAAGGCACCTGGCCCCGATGGCATACATCCAAGAGTTCTCAAGGAGTTAAGTTCAACAATATTCAAACCATTATATTTAATATTCAAGGACTCCATTTCCACAGGCTCAGTACCACAAGATTGGCCAAAAGCAGATGTGGTGCTTATATTTAAAAAGGGAGCTAGATCACAACTGGGGAATTACAGACCTGTAAGCCTGACTTCAATAGTGGGAAACTACTTGAAGGTTTAATACAGGATAATATTCAGGAATACCTAATGGGAAACAAAACTATTAGTAATAGTCAGCATGGATTTATTAAGGATAGATCATGCCAAACTAACCTTATTTATTTGAGGAGGTAAGTTGGAAATTAGACCAGGGTAATGCAGTTGATGTGGTCTACTTAGATTTTGCAAAGGGAAAGAGGGGGGGGGGGAACCACCCACTTGTGATGCTAGCCAGGAGCAGACAATTGCCTTATTCATAATATATAAACATCTTCATTGCATGAGACAGTTTATGAGACCTACGAATCCAAATAGTCCAACAATAAAAATACACTCCCATACACTAACCACTAGCCTGTATAGGTAGATCTTGTGTGGTAGTCTGAGCAATGTATAGAACTGATCACATGAATGAAGTAAATGAATTACTCACTGCTGACCTTGGGGATATCCTGGTCCTGTCCAGCGTGCTCCTACCGGGAGGTAAATGGAGAGATTGCAGGAAAAACGGCGGTGCATCTGCTGCTGCTGAAGATAGATATGGAACCACAAACTGCAAACTGCAAAAACTAGGTGCAAAAATTTATTTGGGGCATAATAAAAACAGCCAAAAGGACACTATAACGCGTTTCACGTGGTATCCCATGCTTTATCTTTTATTATGCCCCAAATACATTTTTGCACCTAGTTTTTGCAGTTTGCAGTTTGTGGTTCCATATCTATCTTCAGCAGCAGCAGATGCACCGCTGTTTTCCTGCAATCTCTACTTAGATTTTGCAAAGGCTTTTGATATGTCTCCTCACAAGAGGTTGGTGTACAAAATAAAGAAAATTGGACTCAGTAAAAATATATGCACCTGGATTGAAAACTGGTTGAAGGATAGATAACAGAGGGTTGTCATAAATGGTACTTTTTCAGGTTGGTCTAAGGTTGTGAGTGCAGTACCTCAGGGATCGGTACTGGGACCCCTGCTTTTTTAGCTTGTTCATTAATGACCTTGAGGTTGGCATGGAGAGACTGAAAACGTGGGCAGGTAAATGGCAGATGAGGTTTAATTCAGATACATTTAAGTTTATACATTTGGGAAGCAAGAATAAACAGGCGACTTACAAATTAAATGGGGATAAATTGGGGGAACCCTTGAAGGAGATGGATTTAGGAGTGTTTGTAGACAGCAGGCTTAGCAATAGTGCTTAAAGTCATGCAGTAGCTGCAAAGGCAAACAAGATCTTATCTTGCATTAAACGGGCAATGGATGGAAGGGAAGTAAACATAATTATGCCCCTTTACAAAGCATTAATAAGACCACACCTTGAATATGGAGTACAGTTATGGGCACCACTTCTTAGAAAATACATTTTGGAACTAGAGAAAGTGCAGAGAAGAGCCACCAAATTAATAAAGGGGATGGACAATCTAACTTAATGAGGAGAGGCTAGCTAAATTGGATGTATTTACATTAGAAAAGAGATGTCTAAGAGAGGATATAAGGTACAAATAGATATAAATATGTATGTATGCAACATAGATCAAGAAGAAAGTGGCACAGAAAGATGATGACAAGTTGTATTCATTACAGGTAAATTATTTCAGAAATCAAGATAAATATACGTTCTTGCATATGATGTAACACCCTCTAATACTCCTTGTACTAGACTACAAAAGCCCTCCCCAAACGCACAAACACGCATCTACAATAAACAAAAACCGTGATAATGCTCAACTCCATAAATCAATGATAAAAAAAAAACCTGTTGGATTATTCCGCAGATATAGAGAGATTGACTGCGAATTAAAAAAAGTAAATAGGTTCCTATATTGTATCATATTATATTACTACACCAGAAGCCCACTCCCTCTTGGAATTCAGTTGAGTACCATCTTTGTCCAATGGTGGTCATTTCTTCTTGAGATATGTCCGGCCTACTGCCATTTTTAATTCTTCACCCTTGTGATGATAGCATTCTTTTCCCTGTCTCTTTGGGTAATACCCAGCATACAGTACATATCTCCACACTTCTTTGAATTGTCTGAAGCTTCTCCATTATCATTGCATTTAGGCTCTAAGTATCATAGGTTTACACGTAAACACCGGCAGAATACACTCGTTGAACACTTTCCTCTTCAGGCACAGTGGAAGGCTCCCTTGAAAGATAGTCTTGTTTCTTTCAAATACCCTCCTTCTCATCTTCCCTGCTGGCCCCATCTGACGGGGCACAGCAGGATGAGGAGGTAATTGGGGAGGTGGCATCTAAAGGGGCCCAGCATGGTGTGGAGATAATTGGTATTGTTCTGGAATTGTCCTGTTTTTCAAGCATGTAAAGAGTTGTGCAAGGATTTTCTCTACTTCTTCACCAGCTTCCCCTCCCCACCACCCCCCTTCCCCCCCACAATTTCATCTGTAATTCCATCTTCATCTACTGTGTATATAATGTATCGGGCCTCTGTGTTCCTCCATATACCTCAACATATCCAGGCATGCCTCGCAATATTGCGTGCATGCAAATGAAAACCCGTCTTGTAGTCAAAATAGATTGTATGATGGATGAGTGATCCAATGTGTATATTGTGGACGTCAAAAGAAGATAGTAAAGGAAAAATATGTTAAGTTCATTCATCCTGTTTAAAAAAAAAAGAAGCTTTTTAAGAGGTGTTCTTGTTTCACACTGAAAATGAGACACTGAAAATTATACCGAGTACTGTAGCAAGAGCTGTGATCAAAAGAAGGTACAAGTAGTCAGCATCACAGTTTTTGGTCCTCTGGGTGAAATCTTTAGCAAGCCTTATTTTATTAAAAAAATTAAACAAATCTGCCAAGGTTGATGCTGTCTTCCTGGATGCATTGAAGTCACATAGCCAAACCAATATTTCATTTGAATGGATATGTGAATGACCTCTGTGTTAGTGATGTATGTATGTATGTATGTATGTCTTTATTTATATTGCGCCACAAGTGTACATAGCGCTTCACAGTAGTAATACACGTGACAAGTGATGCTGATTTAACATGATGGCTTTATCGGTTAATTACCAGAGAATTAATATTAAACCCTTCTGCTATTTTTAGTTGACAACCTAGGGACAAGAAAGGGGCAGGATTACTCCAAAACATTTATAAAACATCCCTTATCTTCAGCAAGGTGCTGTTACCTTGTAATCGAAGGCTGTCATTGCCCAGCTTGCTAACTGAATACTGTATTTTAACTACAGCCAAAATTTGTACATAGATAATACCGATTATTGTAAAAAGGCACATATTACCATTATGACTGTATTATATAGTACCAACCAAGTAACCTTTTATAGTATACAATTTAAAACACTGAGGTATATTGATCAAATATAAGGGTAAGAACATCAGATATGAAGTAATGGGTAAAGAATGTGCAAATATTGATAACATGCTCTATGACGTTTGTACTCTGAAGGCAGAGCTCATTCACTAAAGCCTCTATTTGTTTCCACAGTCCTTCTCCGGTTACCTTGCCGTATGTTTTTAATGGGGAGCTAAATAAAGCAGGCACTAGACCAGGTGTGCCAAAAAATGGGCACAGATTTCTTTGGTGAGTCACTGCCCCCCTATGGCAGCGGTGGGGGTAAGTACATTGGTGGGGATGACGGCAGCCTGTGGTGGCCGCCGACAGCTTTCCCAGGCCCAGGAGTAGAGTTTCCAACTGGGCGCCCTGTGTAGACCGTCCTGTGAGTCTCTGTCTCTCTGTCTCTGTCCCACACACACACACACGCACGCACACACACGCACACACACACACACACACACGCACTCTCTCTCACATACCTCCTCGCTCTCACCCCCCCATCTAGTTCTCTCCCGACTCACACTCCTCCTCCCCCATGTATTTCTCTCCCCCCCACTCACTGTCCCCCTCTCTATCCCTACCCTCTGCTCCCTCTCCTCTCGCGCTCTCCACTCCCCCTCTCATTCAATTCTCCCCCTCTTCCTCTCCCTCAATTCACCCCCTCTTACACTCAAACCCCTCAACCTTATTTCACCATTTGACCTTGGGGGAGGCGGAGTGATGAGAGAACAGAGGGAAGCATCCAGTCTGCCTGTGGAGAGGAGCTACAGCCCCGCCGGTGGATGCGGATATTGGGCCTGATTTTCAGGCGTGCCCTACTGACGGTGCTGGCCGGGTGCACTGGCGGGCCATTGCACGTCATAGACCTTGGGACATGCCCCTCTATTTTATGTGAAAACAGTCGGTAACTAATGGATATGATAAGAATAAGTTATTGTTATTGTATTCTTAACTCTAGAAAGGGTATGTTAGGTGCATGGTTTTTCCACAACCAGACAGATTATGGTTGGTAAATGAAAGTGGTGTGGCCACATAGCATAAAATAAGGCGCTTCTCCATTCCATACACAATTCAGTTTTCCAAACTGGGAACAGCCACCTACTGTTTCACATTGCAGACCTTCTGCACACAATAGGCCCTCAATATATAAGTGCTCACACACATTTAAAGATGTATGAATGATAACATGTACAGTACATTGAATCCAATCTGTATAGCACCATACCCATTGTGCCATAGTTAAACTTTGTCCTACAAACAAGAATTCTGCATCTAAATCACATTTTAAGCACATCACTCCAGAGGGGCCAGGAACCCATTGTTTTGTAAGAACGTCTGCCATGAAAAGGCCTAAAATTCTGTCTAATTGACCAATAATCTACGGGCCCACTTTTCCACGGACCATGACTTATTAGGGTTTTAAATACACACCGTCAGAATAATTGAATATCATTTTCTTCATATGGCAATGTGTAAAATATTCAATGCCATTAAAACTCCACACATATATACTGTATATATATTCATCTTTCAGCTTCTCCTAAATCTATTAAATTGTCACCTGCAGCACTTCTAAATTATCTTGAAACTATATTTTTTTGTCTGTTCACATAATAATTTATGAGTTTAAGCATGGTCTGTGCACAAAAAATTAGTTCATATAGTAAAAGCGACATCTAAAAGTCATAATTCATCTCAGATACATTATGATAGTACACAGGTGACATTAAATGTGCTTTTTCCATCATTGCCGGAACTTCCCATTTATTTTAATCTGCAAATACAGACAATCTCTCTCTTACTTGTTCAAGTCTTGCAGCTTTTGATCTTCTGAAGAGGCAAAATCCTCATGCCTGACAATTAAAGCATTAAAGCATGTAGCAGGCTTTACTTACCTACGCATAACGCAGAACATGTCGTGATAACGCAGACTATCAGAGTTTTCCTAGGATTAAAAGGCTGTGATCACGCAGAATTTTCTACTATAACACACTTGTGGAGCAATAACCCTGGCTATATCTGTATACTTAACTACAAAAAGCAGTACAATTTAACAAATTGTGCGCAAACAATATCTATTTCTTAAAAAAAAACAAAAAACGAAATGCAACATTTTAGTAAAAGGAACTAAAAGGGGACAATGTAACGTATAACGTTTGGGGCAATTCCACTTGGTTATATTTCATACGAGTATAAACAGAGAGCAGGGTAGTCCAGGACAAGCAGGGGTCAAAGCCAGGGAAATCCAAAGTAACACAGGAGCAGGATACAGCAGGGACACAGAGGGAGCACAGCATAGGTCAGCACACATAGGGAAACAGGAACTATGCAGAGCGACGATAGAGAGGACAGACAGGGATTATAAAGGGAGACACACCAATAGTAGAGAGGGGAGGAGCAGAGAGAGAAGTGGGAGACAACATGGATAGGTCAGGGAGAGAAGAGGAGACAGAAGGATCAGAGAGTGAGATCGCCTGCAAGGAATGGGGGTGAGGAGTCAGGAGCGTGACAGGGCTTAGAAGAGGAGCGTGTGCGCACGCCCTCTGTAAACCGAGGGTGCGCGCGCACAGGCTGCGTCACCAGACACGCGGAGCGCCGCGGGCACCCCAGCGGAGGGGAGCAGATGACCAGACGGGACCGCCACCGGAGGTGAGATACAGGCAGCGGGCACAGGGAGTGACTGGGAGCGGGAAGCGTTGCCGCAGGGACTCGGGGACCGCGCGGGTACTCGCGGCCTGCGGGGCATGCGCTGAGGCAACGGGGCAGTGAGAGAGGGAGATGGAGCAGGACAGGAGTGGGTAGGTGCAGAGGGATTGGCCAGAGAGGGAACAGAGGGAGAGAAAGAAGGGGAAGGAATCCCCTGAACCGTCACAGATTCTAAGATGCACCCTGATTTCAAACGTGAAAATCTGAAAAGGTCTGAAGGTGTGTCTTAGAATCGAGGAAATATGGTACATATATACACACACACACACACACATTTGCACATATATATCCCTTTTCTTGAAGAGATCAGTATAGTTCTCTAAATTAAAAAAAAAGAATCAAATGTGTCTCACTGAATACAATGTACATGCATAAGGCAATAAAGGATAACAGTGGATTGAATGTGAAAAGCAGGTAGATTTCTCCGTTACCAACGAAAATGAACATCTCCCTACTCGTGTTTACGAGTTCGCTAAACTGCCCTGGAAATGGTTCCGTTTTCTCCCATGTCCTCTTGGAGCAGGAAAGATATAGCTGCCTACACTAAGAGCTCCCATGCTGTCCTGGGTGCTGACAGGATTGCCGGTTTAGAAACATAGAATTTGACGGTGGATACCAACCACTTCGCACATTCAGTCTGCCAATTTTGCCATCTGCTGGAAAGCCTCAGTCCCTATTTGATCCTTGGCTTTCTTTTATATTTAGGTCAGCTGTGTGTCTATCCCAAGCCTGTTTGAATTATCTTACTGCATTAGTTCCTACCACCTCTGCTGGGAGGCTATTCCATGTATCCACCACCCTTTCTGTGAAGTACTTTCTAACCTTTCCCCATAGTCTGCCACCCTTCTGCTTCAGAGCACTTCTTTCTCTGAAATATGCTTCCCCTCTTGCATTTTGTTGAAACGCTTCATGTATTTGAAAACATCTATCCTACCATCCTCCTCTCTTCTCTCCGCTGTACATATTAGGGCCCTTGAGTCTTTCCTCGTTAGTTTTATGGCTTTGACCATGCACCATTTTAGTAGCCTTGCACAATCTGCTTCCGGAGATATGGTCTTCAGAACTGAGCACCCTACTATAGATCAGGGGTGCTCCAGATCTCAAGCCCGTCCCCCGACAGGTCATGTTTTCAGGATATCCCAGCTTTAGTATCATATGGGAGAAAAAAGAACCCAGTCTTCCAGCACTCAATCACAACAAATGTAGAATTGTAAATTTAAAATACTTTATTAATAACCAAGAATAAAAAATAGGGTGTTAAAACGTAATTAAACGGTGTATTACAAAAGCACGTGACTGTGTCCAATTATAACCCACCTAGGGCTGGGTGGGTGGATGTAGTAATAAAATCCCTTATAGATATTCGGGATTAGACTGCTATATGTTATAGCTTCCTAAAAGGTATAGGAAAGGAGCCTATAAGATCTCACCCAGAAAATAATGTCAATGTTAGTGTATCCGGGCATGTGGTGCACACTCAGATGATACACTAATGATGCAAATGTTCTGTAGTATAGTATGCAAGGTCAGACCGTATCCACCCCTATTGTGAGAATGAACTGCTTACTGCGTGGTATCTCCAGCGTAATCGGCGCTAGGTCTATTGCGGAGTCATATTATGCCCACATAGTGAAGTAAAACACAGGCTTATAGGCAAATATTTGGGTGCGGTATATATTAGCATTCATCAGGTATATAGTTTAATTTCCAGAACACTCATACTGCAGAGTGTTGATTAATATAGAGACACCATAGGTGGCATTGATAATGCCGTGGTGTTTCTAGGTGTGCTGTAAACCCTAAGGGCTCACCTATGATACTGTCAGTGAGGTGTAGGTGGTCTTGAATCAGTATCAAACTCTGTGTGTATAGTAATTGCCTGTTGAAGCAACCTCCACTGTGTTTGTGGTTGCTACAGCTGAGATCAGCACTGGTTAAATGGGGCTAATAAATACACATAGCAGCTGACAGAAACCGTGAATCTACTAAGCAGATAGACACACTGACGAAATGCCAACAGTACCAGCTAATAGGGTGTATGTGGGGTTAATGATGGGATGGATTCAGTGTACAATCACCCCACCGCCCTTCCCTGTATAGCAGCTATATACCCAATGCCAGTTTATAGAGGGGCCGGTCTAACTGTAAATCGCATGGTCCCCTATATCAGCGCTGATCTTGGTTATATCAGCGCTGATATGTTCGAGGACATGCCTGTCTGTAGGTGAGTTGAATAAACCCCTAGAGGTAGGAGGATCACGCTGTATGGTTACAAAGCGCAATCCCGGCTGAACATGCACGCCGGGGGAAGCCGCAAATCTCTTAACGCGGATCAACACCCATCTGCAGTTGAATTTAAATGAACTGGCTTCCCGCGTGTGCAGGAGAAAATTGCTGAGGTAGGAGGATCACGCTGTATGGTTACAAAGCGCGATCCCAGCTGAACATGCACGCCGGGGGAAGCCGCAAATCTCTTAACGCGGATCAATATCCATCTGCTGTTAAATTTAAATGAACTGGCTTCCCGCGTGTGCAGGAGAAAAATGCCGACGCGCGCGTTTCACGTAGTGAACGCTTCTTCAGGGCACGTGGGAAGCCAGTTCATTTAAATTTAAATTTAACAGCAGATGGATATTGATCCGCGTTAAGAGATTTGCGGCTTCCCCCGGCGTGCATGTTCAGCCGGGATCGCGCTTTGTAACCATACAGCATGATCCTCCTACCTCGGCAATTTTCTCCTGCACACGCGGGAAGCCAGTTCATTTAAATTCAACAGCAGATGGATGTTGATCCGCATTAAGAGATTTGCGGCTTCCCCCGGCGTGCATGTTCAGCCGGGATCGCGCTTTGTAACCATACAGCGTAATCCTCCTACCTCTAGGGGTTTATTCAACTCACCTACAGACAGGCATGTCCTCGAACATATCAGCGCTGATATAACCAAGATCAGCGCTGATATAGGGGACCATGCGATTTACAGTTAGACCGGCCCCTCTATAAACTGGCATTAGGTATATAGCTGCTATACAGGGAAGGGCGGTGGGGTGATTGTACACTGAATCCATCCCATCATTAACCCCACATACACCCTATTAGCTGGTACTGTTGGCATTTCGTCAGTGTGTCTATCTGCTTAGTAGATTCACGGTTTCTGTCAGCTGCTATGTGTATTTATTAGCCCCATTTAACCAGTGCTGATCTCAGCTGTAGCAACCACAAACACAGTGGAGGTTGCTTCAACAGGCAATCACAATACACACAGAGTTCTATACTGAGTTAAGACCACCTACACCTCACTGACAGTATCATAGGTGAGCCCTTAGGGTTTACAGCACACCTAGAAACACCACGGCATTATCAATGCCACCTATGGTGTCTCTAAACACCACGGCATTATCAATGCCACCTATGGTGTCTCTATATTAATCAACACTCTGCAGTATGAGTGTTTTGGAAATTAAACTATATACCTGATGAATGCTAATATATACCTCACCCAAATATTTGCCTATAAGCCTGTGTTTTACTTCACTATGTGGGCATAATATGACTCCGCAATAGACCTAGCGCCGATTACGCTGGAGATACCACGCAGTAAGCAGTTCATTCTCACAATAGGGGTGGATACGGTCTGACCTTGCATACTATACTACAGAACATTTGCATCATTAGTGTATCATCTGAGTGTGCACCACATGCCCGGATACACTAACATTGACATTATTTTCTGGGTGAGATCTTATACTGTAGGCTCCTTTCCTATACCTTTTAGGAAGCTATAACATATAGCAGTCTAATCCCGAATATCTATAAGGGATTTTATTACTACATCCACCCACCCAGCCCTAGGTGGGTTATAATTGGACACAGTCACGTGCTGTTGTAATACACCGTTTAATTACGTTTTAACACCCTATTTTTTATTCTTGGTTATTAATAAAGTATTTTAAATTTACAATTCTACATTTGTTGTGATTGAGTGCTGGAAGACTGGGTTCTTTTTTCTCCCATATGATACAATCAGTCTCCATCCAGTCAGCACCTCACTGTGGTTAGCATCAGCTGTACGGATTTTTCTTTGTGTATATCCCAGCTTTAGCACAGGTGGCACAATCAGAGGCTCAGTCAAATACTGAGCCTCTGATTGAGCCACCTGTGCTGAAGCAGGGACTGATTGAGCAACCTGTGCTGAAGCAGAAACATCCTGAAAATCTGACCTGTTGGGGTGGGGGAGGGGGGGGGGGCTTGAGGACGCAAGTTGAGCACCTCTGCTATAGATAACATCTTAACAATGGTCTAAAAAAATGCTATCACTACCTCTCTCTTTCTACTCACAATACCTCACTATATAACCAAGCATCCGTCAGGCTTTCCCCGTTGCTTGGTTACATTGTTTTCCGACTTTTAACCCTTTGAGTGCCAGAATACTGGCACTAAACCACATGATTGTTTGGGGTGCCGGGACGAGAACAGAAGTGGAGTGGCGAATGCGATCTCCTCCTACAACAAAAAAAAGAGCTTTTCTTGTATGACTATGTTATAGGTCCCCTAGAGTGCCAGCCATTATGACATGCAGGGTATATCATGAGCATTCAATGGGTTAAGTTAGCTGAAGTAATGACTCCCATGTCTATTTCCTCTATTGCAATGTCATTTATCGTGTATTCTGTTTTTGGATTTTTTACACTTTCCGACCTAAAGCTGTCCATTCAGACCTGGTTTTACAACAGTGGGTATGATTATTGTAATAGATATCGCTGAATCAACATGTGAATAACAATCTGCATGGACATTTTCACGTCATCAGAGCATACAGTAGGAGCAGGGTTCGTTCTGTGTATGTGCTATACAAGACATTGAGAGAGGCAGATAGAAGTCAGCTGGCAACTGCTTCTTTTAAATCTGATGGACCCTGCTTTGAAGGTGTGGAATAAAAGATCACTATTACACAATGGCCTCATATATTTAGGTGCATGATGGGTATGTAATTAAATGCACTGGGGAACTACTGTAACAGAACGACACCATAGTGTTTACTCTAAGTGGCGTGAGAAATAATGTATAGATCCAGCAGACATCTCTGTACTCTATGTTGTGAGATAGATAGATAGATAGATAGATAGATAGATAGATAGATAGATAGATAGATAGATAGATAGATAGATAGATAGATATTCTGCACTGACACTGGCATTGAAAAAGAAACAAACCTGGGAAAATTCTCTAGGATATCTTGTTATCTAGGGGGACAATATTGCATGCTACATCTGTTTCTTGGCACTGAAGAGGTGCCAGCCATGATAACTGCGCAATGGATGCATTGATTTTTCCTTTCCTCAGCTGGTCTGGGTAACTACAGAAGTAATTCTGCCTTATTCTTGCTATCAGTCCTCAGAGGTGTTTACAATATAGATATAGATATATATATATATATATATATATATATATATATATATATATATATATTCTTGCAGGTCATTGACAATACAGTAATCAACAGTGCTAACTATATGTAGAATCACAATATTGCACATTTTGCTTGTGCTATTATTAGGCTGCATGTGGTCCTGTATTAAATACAAAATAAACAAGAATAGTAAATCGGTTGGTTTGTCTGTTTTGCTTCTGCATGAGCTACAAGCAGCAAACCTTTATTAAGCTGGCTCTATTATAGTAAAATAACTCCCAATGTACTTCTTCCTGGTAAAACATGTTTATAAATAAATAGTGTACCTTATTATTTGGATATTGAATTTATGCTAACTAAATAAAGAGAAGTCTGTAATAACAGTAGTTATAATAGCAATCATAATATTGCTTATCGGACAGTGAAAGTAGCCCAATACATACAGTAGCATTCTGAAAGACACAAGTGTGGAATCTTGTAGTTGGTGCCTGGAACACGGGTTAATAAAACTGATTTTCTCAGTGCCCTTGTACTGGAGAGCATACAATCTAATTTTGAAGGCACATGGAGATAAAATGATTTGCTCAAGGAGAGCCAACACCAATTAGAACAAAAGGGAATGTTTTAATAACTAAGCCACTCCTTTGGGCATTTTAAGGCTTTTTTTTAATACTTTCATTATTATTATAATTATTATATAGTAGAGCAAATGGTGTCAATTGCACCCACAGGAAAATAGTTATCATACATGGGTATAGTTACTATAGTACACCAATAAAATGTAAAACCCACTTTATTCTCTGTGGGCATTTTCAAAACCTGCCAGCATAGAGATTCAGCACCATGGACAAGTTCAATAAACTTGCATTATAGCCTATCAAAGCATGACTGATGCAGACAGCGCAATGTGCTTTGCATGAGGGGAAAGGCACTGAAGTACAGTACAAATGTATGCATGTATATCTTTATTTATATAGCGCTATCGATGTACATAACATGCAACAGCAGTAACAAGAGCCTCATAAATAAAAGTAAAACAGTCCATGCCCCAAAGAGCTTAAAATCTAAAAGATGTAGCAAGAGAGACCTCGAGGATAAACATTATGGGGGATTCGAGACAGAAGCATAAACTCCTTCCCTCCACAGCACGGCCGTGGCAGACACTGTCTCCAGCCCCGCAGACTATGCTTGCTACATCAGTATACTTGGCAACTTCAATTGCGAGGCAATGGCCCGGCAGCTTCAGCAAATGGCCAGCGATAGACTGCCGTGCAGGGATTTCCAGGACGTGCCAGCCGCAGGTGGGGTAATGCACTTGACAGCATTGAGCTACACATACATTTAGAAAACTTTGTAATTGAATCAAGAACTTGAAATTGTTTTTATTTCTATTTGCTTTCACCCCTAACTTTTTCAATTTCCTTATGTAACAAGCAGCACAAAGATTAACAAGCTCAGTCGCATTGGAACAACGGCTATATAGACGATCTCTGAGGAATCAAAACACTTTCAGTGCATTAATACACAAGCAGCAAATCTCCTAACAAAAAAAAGTTAGGAAACGGCAAATGCTGGGGGAAACATCGTAGAAACCCAAATCAATATTATATTACTGTTAATATATAAATACTATATATATATATATATATATATATATATATATATATATATATATATATAAATAAATATATACACACACACACTTATTATATGTATACTTTCTTTTTCATACAACTTTTTGTATGTGTATATATGTGTGTATGTGTGTGTGTATGTGTGTGTGTATGTGTGTGTGTATGTGTGTGTGTGTGTGTGTGTGTGTGTGTGTGTGTGTGTGTGTGTATGTGTATATATATGTGTGTGTGTGTGTGTATATATGTATATATAATATATAATATATATACGTTGTGACCCAATGGGAAAAAAAAAAGCACTCAGGGTTTCGGTCCTGTATAGGACCTTCCTCAGGGGCGTGCTGAGGAAGGTCCTACACAGGACCGAAACGTTGAATTTTTGTGCCTGTTTTCCTTAATACAATTGTTCTTTGCATTACTACCCTGAGTGCTGTTTTTTTTTATTTTTCTATTGATCACTATAGAACATGCACCTACCCTATTCAAGCCAGTGAAGTGCCTGCTGTTACTAATATATATATATATATATATATATATATATATATATATGTGTGAAAAAGAAAGTATAACCGCCTTCTATGGAAGCAGTAAGTGTGTACTTAGTTTTTCACACATGGCTTCTCCATTTTGGCTTTATTTTTGTTAAATAAATCATGACACGGTGTAATATGTCATGTGTTATTGTTCATCTGAGGTTGTATTTACCTAATTTTAAGACCTGCTAAGGAACAGATAATTGTTATTATGTCCTGATATGTAAAACCATGGAATACAAAGAGGGCTTACTTTCTTTTTCACACAACTGTGGAGATATATATTTATATATTCACACATACGCAAGTACATGTGTCAAATAGTATAACAAAGATACTTTATCATCTACTCTACGGTAGATGATAAAAGAATATTTGATCCATATCCAAATGTATCCAACGTTTCGGAGCAATGTCAGGGCCTTTTTATCAGGGAGGTGCATACATACATAAATACATACATACTGTTCATATAATATAGTTAGACTAAAGAAATCCCTCTATATATCACCCTAAGCACAGTAATATTTTTACATGACATTAAGATCCTCGAGGGTATATTTTACTAAATGCAGGAGTTGTAGGTTATTAGGATAAGTGGTATATAATGCTTCATATTTATGCATCCCAAACCTGATTAGATTAATGTATTAGTAGCACAGTAGATTTACCATAGTGAATTTTCTCCACACTTATTAGGATATTAAGGCCCTTCATAAAATTCAAGTTGTCGAAGCTTGCATCAAGATATATAATTAATCATTTAAAAATATGCAAAATGTGTTTTCTAATATGGACTCGGTCTGATTATACAATTTAATTATTCACTTTGAGACACGAAAAACGACTGTGTTATCGTACAATTGTTCGATAAAATAAGGAATTTAGGAAAGTTTAAATGATTAAAGTAGTCTTATATTTGTCGATAGAGATCATCCACAAAGAAAGGGCTTTATAATGGGAGATTTTTTTTTATACCTGCATGGAAAAAATTGCGAATAGCCAATCGTTAGAAAAAGTTTAGGTACAGTATAAGCCTTTGCTAGAAATATGGACAAGCAGCAAAAAATTGCCTCTACATTTTTGTAGCGTAAGATATTTGCAATAAACAGCCTTTGAGCTTGTTTTTTTCTCAACAGACAATGTTGTTGTGGAGGAAAATGAAATGCTATAATTATTTTCTTTTGCACCTAGATTTCAGTGTGTATATATCTATATATATATATATATATATATATATATATATATATATATATATATATATATATAAAATCAAAAAATAAATAGATGATACCGTTCTGTTGCTAACGAAATGCTTTTATTTGTGCGAGCTTTCGAGATACACTGATCTCTTCTTCCGGCAATGGTACAATGTTCATTGTAACATCGCCGGAAGAATAGATCAGTGTATCTCGAAAGCTCGCACAAATAAAAGCATTTCGTTAGCCACAGAACGGTATCATCTATTTATTTTTTGATTATTGAAGCTCGGCTAACACGGTACTGATACCTCTACACATATATATATATATATATATATATATATATATATATATATATATATATATATATATATATATATATATATACACACACACACATACATACATATATATATATATATATATAAAACTGAAAATCTTGGTTGTGAGTGTCTGTAGACAATTTGATTGGTCCGTCGGTCCGTCGGTCTACCTTCCCACGGCTCTCATTGGCCTGTGTGTCTCGCCCCCCCCCCAGTGTATCCCGCCCCCCTCGGCTCTCATTGGCCGGTACGCTCTAACCCTGGGTTCCCTAACCCCCGGCTACCACCTGAGGTGAGGAAATGCAACCTGGTGGTGGTGGTGGTTGCGCCGGCTGCTACTGTTGGGGAGGAGGGGGGAGCTTAACTGAGACTGAGTATTTCCCCCCCTCCGTTATTGACCCCCCCAGCTCCGTTTTTGACCCCCCAGCTCCGTTTTTCAACCCCTCCAGCTCCGTCCCCAGCTCCGTTTTTCACCCCCCAGCTCGTTTTTGACCCCCCCAAACACACACACACACACACACAGTGACAGACACACAATTATAGGGGTTGGCATCGGACCTCCGTCACTTCCAGGTCATGTGATTATACCTGGGGCATCAGCCCCCAAGAAAAAGAGAACGGGCCTGTGACATACATGGCACATCATTAGGGAAATAAAAGGTTAATAGGTGAAACTTTGAAGCTTACCAGACAAGTACAATAAATCTGATGACATTATCATATCAAAGAAGCAATCCAAGCAATATCCTACGTGTTTAAAAAAAAAAATCAGTTCTGTAGTATTTGATAATACAGTACTTACTAATTTGTATTATTATTATTCAACTCTTAGTGCCATTTTTAATTAGTTTTAATATACTGAGCATCCTTTGATTTCTATTGCAGGTTTTAGCACACTTCCTCAGCAGTGCATGATCTTTGCAACACTTGCCTGTTTGTGATCATTTGTTGCCAATATTCCCAACAGTTTGAGCTGCAAACTAACAAGAGATAATGTTACCTTAGTAATATAAGAATACATTGTAGCTGCTGAGTTACAGTGACTGAAGGATTGATTGAAACTGAAAAGGCAGCCATTAAGTGAACCCGGGGAAGCAGAGTCTTTGCTGATCAATCATGGGAGAACTAAATTGATCGGCTACTTAGGGCAATTGGTTTTCAATAAAGGTAATGAAAGGCTGCATATATTTATTTTAAGTGCCACTTGAGTTGCCTATTTAAGACAAAAAAAAGTTGACAATTGCCTCTGGCCCCGTGCATTCATATTATCTATTATAACTTAAAACAAGTGAGCATTTTCAGATTAATAAAAATTTATTTAAAAACACACGATACATTTAAGGTGTCAATCATCCAATTTTCACTGGTATTTATTTCGATCTGTACGTTTAATTTACCCCCAGAAAATGAAAAACAAAATCTAAAGGAACAATAAAGCAATCATATTTTACTTTATACATTCATTATGCTGCTGGTATTTTTCATACAGAGGCAGAATTAGGAGAAAATATATGCCGGGTGGGTTGTAACAAAGTATTTACCTATCTCAACTGGTAATCACGTAATTTAGCATATACAGAAGGGGCGGCAGATATATCAATGTTTTACTGGTGTTTTGCTCTGCTATATTTTAATTAATGATAACAGGCAAATTACCAAACATAAATCCAGAGTTGATACTAGACCACTTCAGAATGAATGGAAATCATTAATACTATGGGGTCATTCATGCAGTGGAGGTAACAGCTACAGCCACTTCTTCAATAGCCCGCGTTAATCATGGACTATAACCGCTTTTGTTCAACTGGATAAGGCAGGGAAATGATCTATTAATGCAAAACAAGATCTTTAGCGATATATTATTTATTCCTTAAGTGCTGACAGCACAGTACATAGCGAGCCGCTGGAGACCTGATGGGGTTAACATATATCATTCTGTGGAACCATTATAATAGGAAGTGATAGGTTTAAGCCTGTGTGCCAAAAAACAAGACACATGACCACAAACATATGGAGAGAAAAAAACCTTGAAAACCTAGTGGACTGAAATCAGCCTACAAGAGATGCTGTCAGAAATTGTTACAGAAGATATTAATCAGTTCTAACAGAACTGTGTCTCTACTTCCATCACTTGACAGCACAGGAAACAGAAACTATAAACAGGTACAAATGCAATTCAGAAAGCATCATCCCTCACTATACAATTGTTGATTACATGAAGTCGGAAGTCAGAAACTGAAGAAACCCAAATAATAACCATATCTATAAAAATACGACAGACTGCAGGTGGACACTTGAATGCAGAAGAAGAATGGGGCAGTTGGCAATAGATGACTTGAATGTAAGGTCTCCTGTGATGAGATTGATAATCTGCATGTCGCAAACACACACGTATGTATGTGTGTGTATATATATATATATATTATATATATATGTGTATCTCTCTCTCTCTATATATATATATATATCTCTATATATATATATGTGTGTGTGTGTGTGTGTGTGTTACATAGTTACATAGTAGATGAGGTTGAAAAAAGACTTCCGTCCATCAAGTTCAACCTATGCTAAATTTAGAAAACAGATACTGTATCCTATATCTATACTTATTGATCCAGAGGAAGGCAAACATAAAACCCCATTAAGGGGAAAAATTAATTCCTTCCTGACTCCAAGAATTGGCAATCGGATTAATCCCTGGATCAACATCCTTCCCATGTATACTTATTTGATATAATCCTGTATACCTTTCCCATCTAAAAAGATGTCCAACCTTTTTTTGAACAAATCTATTGTATCTGCCATCACAGTCCCCATGGGTAATGAATGCCACATTTTAACTGCCCTTACTGTAAATAACCCTTTCCTTTGTTGCTGGTGAAATTTCCTTTCCTCCAACCTTAAGGGATGGCCCAAGTCCTTTGTACTGCCCGTGGGATGAATAGTTCTTTTGAAAGCTCCTTGTATTGTCCCCGAATATATTTGTATATAGTTATCATATCCCCTCTTAGACGCCTCTTTTATAATGTAAATAAATCGAATTTAGCTAGCCTCTCCTCCTAAGTTAGAATGTCCATCCACTTTATTAATTTGGTGGCTCTTCTCTGCACTCTCTCTAGTTCCATAATGTCTTTTCTTAGGATTGGTGCCCAAAATTGTACTCCATATTCAAGGTGTGGTCTTACTAATGCTTTGTAAAGAGGCATAATTATGTTTACTTCCCTTCCATCCATTGCCCGTTTGATGCAAGATAAGATCTTGTTTGCCTTTACAGCTACTGCATGACATTGGGCACTATTGCTAAGCCTGCTGTCTACAAGCACTCCTAAATCCTTCTCCATCAAGGATTCCCCCAATATATCTCCATTTAATTTGTAAGTCGCCTTTTTATTCTTGTATCCCAAATGCATAACCTTACAATTATCTGTATTAAACCTCATCTGCCATTTACCTGCCCATGTTTCCAGTCTCTCCAAGTCCTTCTGAAGAGAAATTACATCCTGCTCTGATTCTATTACCTTATACAATTTAGTATCATCAGCAAAGATGGAGACTTTGCTCTCGATCCCAACCTCAAGGTCATTAATAAACAAGTTAAAAAGCAGGGGTCCCAGTACCGATCCCTGAGGTACTCCACTCACGACTTTAGCCCAACCTGAAAAAGTTCCATTTATGACAACCCTCTGTTGTCTGTCCTTTAACCAGTTTTCAATACAGGTGCAAATATTATTACTGAGTCAAACTTTCTTTATTTTGTACACCAACCTCTTGTGTGAAACCGTATCAAAAGCCTTTGCAAAATCTAAGTAGGCCACATCAACTGCATTACTGTGGTGGGGGGGGGGAGGGGTGTGTGTGTGTGTGTGTGTGTGTGTGTGTGTGTGTGTGTGTGTGTGTGTGTGTGTGTGTGTGTGTGTGTGTGTGTGTGTGTGTATGTGTGTGTGTATATATATATATATAAAACTGAGTTAAGTTATGGTGAGTAAAAAAAGTGACAAAAACCCTCCACAGGAAAGCAAATATGCAAATATAGCTGTGTGCTCATCTGCATGTCTTAGGCAGGTCTGCAACCCCGCCTTTCCCCATTATCACCCAGCATACAGCACTTCCACTGCAGCAAGGGATTCTGGGAAATGACATGCAAATGAGCACACAGTGTCACTTTTTGCCTCAATAACCATTTTTAACATGGTTCCCTATAGGCTATATAGCCTATATGCTGGGTGATAATGGGGAAAGGCGGGGTTGCAGACCTGCCTAAGACATGCAGATGAGCACACAGTTATATTTGCATATATATATATATATATATATATATGACTAAAAAGGAGGGAGAGTAGGGTCAAAAAGGTGCACTCAAATGCTGAATTGTGAAAAATAGAAATGGACTTTATTAACAAAGAGTATAAAAAACACAAAAGACAGACCCACACAAATCACATGTCAGATCGCTATGCGACACAACGTAAAAACATCAAAGAGGTACAATTGGTCTGATAAGAGCCAAAGCAGGGTAACAATATATTATTACAAATATAACATAACAGAACTAGGGGAAAAATATTTCTCCCCAAGTAATGTTTACTGAGATCGGCCGATCCAGAACAAGAGTAGCAATGAATATAAATGGTAAGTAGATACAGACCACAAGGAAAAGATTGGATATATATTGTAGTAAATATACATAAACCTCTTAATGATGATGAGAGATAGTTAGGCACATAGCTAGAAATACATAAAGTTGTGACCCTTAAATGTGCTGTAAATCAGCTGAATAAAGTGATGCCCAAATTGAGCTGCACATGTAAGATAAGTAGCAGCAGTGGTAGATCTATAAAGTGCACTGGCAGCGCTCATATAAAGTCCCCTGAGATACAGAGCTCAAAAATAATGAGCAGTGGTGGTGTGTGAATAACACAGGGACATAAAGCACTGCTGTGTGTGGTGTGCACAAAGCACTGAGGAAATCCAGTGATAAATACCAGCGTTACTCAGTCAGGCAGCAGGAGAATCAGATGATAAAGACCAAAGTCTTGCAGTGGGACATCAGCAGTAAAACGGAGGAAAGTCTCACGCAGTATGGTAAGGCACACGGGTCACAGGATGGAGGGGTGCTGTCACAGCTCTGCTCCTTACTGCACGCCAGCAGCTTTGGGTCGGTAGCACCACCAGAGGGTTACCTTTTACCCTGACCTCTGGCTAACTGATTATTTAATCACACAAGGGTGATTTGATTGCGGCATCTATTGTGTGTTCCATATATATATATATATATATATATATATATATATATATATATATATATATATATATATATATATATATATATGTAGAGGTATCAGTACCGTGTTAGCCGAGCTTCAATAATCAAAAAATAAATAGATGATACCGTTCTGTGGCTAACGAAATGCTTTTATTTGTGCTAGCTTTCGAGATACACTGATCTCTTCTTCCGGCGATGTAACAAGGCCAAGGAGTAAAGACATCAGCAATGATCTTAGAGAAGCAATTTTTGCCGCCCATCATTCTGGGAAGGGTTATAAGGCCATTTCCAAACAATTTAAAGTCCATCATTCTACAGTGAGAAAGATTATTCAAAAGTGGAAAACATTCAGACAGTTGCAAATTCACCTCAAGGTCAGACCGTGCAATGCTCAGAGAAATTGCAAAAAACCCAAGAGTTACATCTCAGACTCTACAGGCCTCAGTTAGCATGTTAAATGTTAAAGTTCCTGACAGTACAATTAGAAAAACACTGAACAAGTATGGTTTGTTTGGAAGGTTTGCCAGGAGAAAGCCTCTTCTCTCTAAAAAGAACATGGCAGCACAGCTTAGGTTTGCAAAGTTGCATCTGAACAAACCACAAGACTTCTGGAACAATGTCCTTTGGACAGACAAAACCAAAGTGGAGATGTTTGGCCATAATTCACAGTGCCACGTTTGGTGAAAACCAAACACAGCATATCAGCACAAACACCTCATACCAACTGTCAAGCACGGTGGTGGAGGGGTGATGATTTGGGCTTGTTTTGCAGCCACAAGACCTGGGAAACTTGCAGTCATTGAGTCGACCATGAACTCCTCTGTATACCAAAGTATACGCTGGAATGAAGCCGCCGAGACGCGCCACAGCCCCCGAGGAAGCCAAGAGGCTTTGTGAAATGCGTAGGGCGATCTCCTGCTGCAGATCAGTGCACCCAAGGGATCCTGACCACTTGCTGGAGTTCCCTGCATTTACTCCATTGCATCAGAGAGTGAACCTGGCGAACACGGAAGTGAAAAGGCGCTCGAACGAGCACACGACTTGGCGGCTTCATTCTAGCATGAGGGGACTTTATCCAGGAGTATAGAGGCAGCGGAGACAACAGAAAGGGGGACAGACATGTGTGGTGTTAAAAGCCGAGTCTGTGTGCTGGATAACAGCATTTTAACGTGAGTGGGAATATTTCTGTTTTATTTTTAACTGTGTAAATAGTAATTGTAGTAGTGTGTGTGCTCTTCTAATCCACTACAGTGAAATACAGGATAATCTGCGTGCTGAATCACACAGAAAGAGCTGTCAGCTGTGAATTACAGCAGTTTTAAAAAATCATTTTTAGTCCAAAAGCAGAAATTGGTACTTTATATAAAGATTTAGAGAGCCGATTACCGCATCTACATTATGTTTACAGAATACAAGACACGTTGAACTCTGTGATTCAATGTGATATCAGAGATTGGCTATTGTCATTACTATCAGTGTATGTACAGTACACAAATGTGCTTTCAAAATTCCGTGACAAGAAAGAAACAGATTACTGAGAGAAGATATCCCCGAAGGATGGAAGCTGGTATTTGCTGTTTTAGATAAAGCATATACTGGCACATAATGTCTAACAGTGACGACAGTGTTGGAATAGTCCATATGTACAATGTGAACCTGACTTGCAGAACTCCCAATTGAAGAGAAAACGGAGAAAAAGTCTGTCTCGATGACAGTCTTCGTTTTTTTTTTTTTTTGCTTCAGCAATATCTAACAACTTTTACAAAGCTCATCATTACACCAATTTGTGGCTTTGCTGTATAAATAGCTGTATTCACAAATGGACTTGCAGAAAGCACGCACAACATATCTGTTGTGAAGAAAATAATCCATTGACTTGAGCCACTTCGATGAATATAGAATTAGCCTTACAGTCTATTGTGGAATTTGTTTTAATGACCCGTTGCATGAAATGGGGGATTTACATAATATACCATTTTCATACAACTATTTCAAAAAAAGACATTATAAGAAAGTATTCTGTATTTTCTGGAAGAGATCCCACAGTTCCTCAACCAGCAATAAATGTCTGGCATACATACAGGTCATTTTTAGGTAGGTTTTGCACTGATGCCTAAAATATTCATGCTGCAGGATTTCATTGGCGATCATGAAATAAGTCAAAGGGTGAACTTGGTACAGTTGCTTTGCCCCCTCCCTAGAATTTATTTCATGAAGCATTCTCAAGAGATTCAGAGGTTTTGCTTACCATGTTCCACGTATTATATACATGTCAACTGCTAGTTTGTTTTCCAACATTTACTCAACTAGAAAGATGATGACACCACATTTTATACATGTATACATGCATACATATGTATATCAACTTATGTATATCAAATCTATCCACTAAATCCAATGACCATTAACGAGAGACGATGTGAAAAGCAATGTACTGCACATTACAAAACTTCCCATCAGCGTTCTTTCTGTACCCTCAGATTCTATCGGTATCCAAAATGCAATTCAAAGACCAAATTATGTAAGGAAACACTTCAACGGCATTTGGTTGTATGTTGAAATACCTTTCAATGACCCATCACAAGAGTTCTTCATAGTTAAAGTGGGTCACAGAACAATTGAATAATGAGGTTTCAAAAGTGCCAACACCAAAAACTCTTATGCTAGTCCTTTCAACAATTCCACACTTCTCTGGGACCACTATGGCTAAAACTTTATTCTAGGACAGTACACAATACAAAACAATGGGAAATGACAGTACCATACATACTGTACCAATCCTGTTGGCAATACATTAAGAGGCTCATTTGCATATACACCTACTTCTTTTGTCTATGTGCATACCCTAAGTTCTAGTTAAAACAGAGACTCACTACTGTTGAGAGCATTTCCTCTCCGTACCTTTATGTCTCGTGATTCTGTAATGTGTAATTTCCTTATATGTTACATATTGTAGCCTGCATTCTTCTATTGTAACAGCAATGTACTAGAGGTGTTTTGGAACTATTTGAAAATAAGATAAGTTAAGGGCTGTGGTATTAAATTCAGAAGCATTACTTGTAAATCTTGTTTCTCATTACAGTGCAAGGAAACAACTTGACTTTTAATTAAAGTCAGGTGATGTATGAAAGCCTGGAGAAACAGCATGCAAAATAATCTATAGTGAATTAAAATCAATAGGCTCTGAAATAAATATTGCATTAAAAGGATGCTTTGTTGAGTTTTTAAAGCATTGGGGGGAAAAAAATGTGTGTGGTGTCCTCAACTGTATATGTGATTTTTTCTCCAACACCTTATAACCTGTATTGTTTGAAAGAAGTACATGGTTCAAATAAACACAATGAAGCTACAGACATTGGGCATGATAAGTGATTAGAATGAATATTATTGCATTACTTATGTAAACAGCATGCAGTGGTCCAACTGAAATGGTGCTGGAAATATGGCGTACCAGCTCATATTTTTATTTACATTCTCAAAGTTTGTATCAGTTGCACTTTCTTTTAGATTCACTGTATTTTAAAAAGATTCTCCTCTTTGATTTAGGAAGACTGTCTCCCATGCGTTCTTTTCAAGCATAAATATTGTTTCGGTCTTTATAAAATAAGGTCCAAAAGAGACTGGCCCCAAAGTTTAACACATTGCATTTTTTTATACTCTATACCAGGGGTGCGCAAGCTTTTTCAATCTGCCCCACCCTGCCTGCTCTCCCCCTCCCTTACCTTGCTATGCCAAGGTGACATCACGTGACCCCCATTACGTCATTTGACGCTGCATTGTCATGGCAAAGCGTCTCCTGAAGCCAAGGTAAGGGAATTTAGAGTCCTCCTGCGGTCGCTTGCTTTTAATTTAAATGCCTTGGGCAAGAGTGCGTGGCCTCCCGGAAAATCTCGCGCCCCCAGTTTGCACACCCCTGCTCTATACTACAAATATAAAGTACGAGGAACTATAAAAAAAGCGAACATAATAACATACGAAAATAACTTGAGCTGCCTTACTTACTAGCTACACTTCCCCTTTACGAGAGGAATTCCTCCATACAAAATTCTTGGTAAGAAATCTGGATTAATAAAACAATGTTTACGTGTTGATCTGCTACTTTGCAGATGTATCTTTCTAGCAAAAATCGTCAATTGCAAAGGAAAAGCTTGATTCAGTCCGACAGCTTTTCTCACTGGCTCATCTCTTTGAGACGCCACTTCTTGGTAAATGAGTGAGATTCAGCTTCCCTATCCATTCAATGCCTGGATTTTCTGCTGAGCCTTCCAATTATTGTGAAGAAGGATAGTCCATCTAGCTGGCTTCCAGGTACATATAGCTACTGTGAAAATAATTGTTCATGGTCTTATGGTTCGGTGTTTTGCTAGGCTGTGATGCTGGAAGACAGAGTGAATTATAGTGCTCCTAGATATAATTTGTTTCCCTCTAATCATTTTTTTAAAACTTCTATTACTTAGAAGTAACACGGCTTTACACTTCAATTACGTGGCTCACTATTCACCTGTTTTTAGATCTGAAATGTTTGCTGTATCTCCATGGTATCTTGATCCAGAGATATCCTTGTCTATTGTCCAAACTAAACATAATTATAGATGTACAGCAGTCTTATAATAAAACAGATAATTTCGTAGCAAATGGTACGGAATAACATTTCTTTATCATGATTCTTTTTTTTTTTTAAGTTTTTTTTTTCACATTTAGTTTTTTACTTGTATGCGTCTGAACAGTGGTCCACTGCTGCACAATTTGCGAGTGTCACCTTAATCTGTCTGAAGAAACCTTTATAAAGCGGGTAAAGAAAACGACAGCAGAAAAACTAGGGTTTTTTTAAGAGGCGATAGTGTGGCGAGGACGTTTGCAAAACAGAAAAATTGTGGAGAATACCAAAGGTTTTTTTTTTTTTTTTTTAACATTGCCATTAAAGTATCATTTTATCAGGCTATGTTAAAAATGGCACATCTCCAAAGCATAACTCAGGGGTGCGCAAACATTTCCCTGTGTGCATCCCTGCCTGCTCTCCTCTGCGCCACGCACGCACCCCCCTGCATCAAATGGCGCGCGGGGTCATGTGACGTCATGTTGCCATGGTAATGTGACCCCACTGTCATTTGACGCCGGGTTACCATGACGACGCGTCGCGGGAAGGGAATGTAAGTGTGTTATAGAGGCCTTGTGCAGTCCCCAGGCATTTAATTTAAATGTCTGGGGGGAGAGCGCAGGACTTCTATAACTGCCGTGTCTCCCCCACACCCCCCTGAAAATCTAGCGCCCCCCAGTATGTGCTCCGCTGGCATAACTAATAGCAGCCAGTGTGTGATTAGATCAGTGATCAGTGGATTTCCGCTCCGATCACCTACACATTGTGGGCCATATTCACAAAGCAGTGTTAGACACCTTTCAGCACCTGGAGACCTCTTAAGATCCATTCACTTGTAAGTTTACATGCAGAGATTTCAAGGTGTAAGGAATTCTGTGCAGACTATTTTTCAATATAATGTACATACAACAGACTATGCAGCCCAATAAGAAATTAAATTTAAAAAAATTAAGGAATGAATGCAACCCCTAGCCCTACCCTCTTCTTTCTTCTTATAATGTCTCTTGTTCAGATCTCTTCTTTAATCTGAACACTTCCCACATTTCTGCCGTTGTCTCCCAGAATTCTCAATGACAATGCTCTTAAATGGAGCTGAAGATGTGAGGAAGTTCATGTAGAAAGAAGAGGTTCTCTGTTCTCTATTCCAGGGGGGCTCAACTCCAGTTCTCAAGCCCCCCCCCTGTCCGTCCCCCTCGGATCAGGTTTTCAGGATATCCCAGCTTCAGTACAGGTGGCTCAATCAGTCCCTGCTTCAGCATAGGTTGCTCAGAGCCGCAACTGAGCCTCTGATGGAGCCACCTGTGCGCTGAAGCAGGGATATCCTGAAAACCTGCCCTGTTTGGGGGTTCTTGAGGACTGGATTTGAGCATCCCTGCTCTATACACAGGAGTTAGAAGCGCTGCAACTGGCAGCAAGATTTCCAGATTTATGGTTCACAAACAGGATTAAGCGATTGGACTACCTAAGTATAAAGTATGTTTTATTATTATGAGGATGTTGAATTTCGTCTGTGTAATTATGCAAGATAATAAAATCTAAAATATATTAAAGTTTATGGATTCTGAATGTGAAGTTATATTACTAATTACAAAAAAAATATAACTTTCTTTTTTTTTAAATGGTCTATGCAGTTACTACTAAAATGTCCAGATGGTATTGTTTATGTACATAAGAATTCAGAAAATGACTACCCTGAAATGTACCAACTCAACATCTAATTAACATAAATGTTCCTCTTTAATTTATAAAAACAGAGTAATTACTGTGCATGCCAGCATTATTTTCACCTTGGAATCTCCTGCGAGCAGTAAGTAGATTTCTTTCAACGCTAGCCAGAACATCCACAAAAACTTACGTTCGCAAACTTAAAATTCATCAAGCATATGTTTACAAAGCCAAAATATATAAATCAGTTAAACTAACATTGGCTGGCAATCATGAATTGGAAACAGTTCGTAGCGTGTGAAGGTAGAAAAATTATTTTTAAATACTTTGGCAGGGCTCAATAAGCGATTAGTGAAGAATGGGACTACTGTGTTCTGTTAACCAACACTACAGACAGTGAACTCGAAAACCGTACAATTTGACAAAGAAGCAGAAGGTGTGTAAAGACTGAGGGGGCATTTTGACCCACTTGCTGCCAACAGGGACTGCAAAGTATTGCAACATTTTCCATTTCATCAAGATATTATTATGTATTAAGGTCTCTCCTACGCGTCCTTTGGTATTTGATGGCCATATCTACAGATGTAGCAGACTGGTGCGGATGCAACAGCGTGTGTCCCGCTGGTGTGTGGTGCCCGTGTCCCGCTATAACGCACCAACAGGGGCAATAAAGTCTGCTATCTCTGTCCATTCACTAACATTGGGCTGGGAACTGTTCATAAATTAGAGGGGACTCAAAAAACGCCAGTCAAACACTCCAATAAGTCAACAGTGAGTCCTCATGAATGAGAAACTATAGTAGAAGTCTGTATTAAAAAAAAAATATCAGTACATGGCTCAGATACCCCAGATTAGAACAGTTATCTGCACATTCAGTTTTATATACAGGTTATTATAACAACGCATTTCGCGCTTCATCATAACGCAACACCATGATGAAGCACTACATGCACGAAACGCGTTGTGTTATGCTGCCTCTCTAGAGGTTATTTTTGTATGATCCAATAAAACCTGATCATTTCTTTTATGAGTGAGCACCCTCTGGATCCGTTTTGTGACCTGGATAGTGCTCCGTTCTTCCTCTATGCGTTTGGCTGTTCTACCTACATGGATACACATCATTGGACCTCCTAAGGACTTATCTGGATATCTATCAAAGTGAGTTTCACTTATGCCTCTATCACTGTTATATTATTAGTAGGTGGAAGATTGTTTTTTTTGTGTCAGTAATTGCTTCATGTGTATACCAACCGGATACACTAGACACTAGTCTCCCCATAGCTGCTACTCACATGGTATATCAATATTATTGAGGTGTCTTAAACTTTCTATATATTAAGCATTATATGCTGGATGGATGTCTGTTTGGAAGCATCAGATCTCTTCTACTAATATTGCAAAAGATACAGAAATCTGCCTCCTATTTGTACCAAAAACATTCGCAAAAGTGCTTCCCTGCTGCCAGACAAGAATTTTAAATTAGTAATTCACAACAGTGCTGAATTTAAATCTCCAGTCTGCAACACTTCTTCAGAGGTAGATTAACCAATAAAAGTGCTAACAATAAAGTAAAGGAAAAAGGAAGGCAAGGGAATTGAACAGAATAGAACACAGCTTAGGCAATTCATTAGAAATAACAATGGCCCTAATGAACTCTCTGGCACATGAAGTAAAATCCCTGCCACACTCATCCGGGTGGTGAAAACTAAACCAAACTGGCAGAACAATCTTTAGCTAATATAAACCACAACAGTCCATTTGACAGAGCTCATGTTCTTCCCATTTCATTTATTCGTAACTGCTCCCGCATGGCAGAAATATAATGGTGCTTTTCTACTCTGCAAATCCAACCCAGGGAAAGAAAAAAAAGAAGTAAGAGTCACTCACTCCAGCTGAGGCGTAGCCCGATAGTTCCCAACAGGCAAAAGCTACAACCCCAACGCGAAGCATCCTAGCATTCAATTATTATTTCTAAAGTGGCCAGCACCAGTTCTCTAGGGCCACCAACTGGTCAGGGTTTCAGGATATTGCAGCATCAGCACAGGTGGCTCAATCAGAGACTCATTCGAAGACTTAGCTGCTGACTGAGTCACCTGTGCTGAAGCAGGGACCGATGGTGCCACCTGTGCTGAAGCAGCTACCTCGCGAATACCTGGCCTGGTGGTGGCCCTTGAGGACTGGAGTTGGCTCCCCATGCACTAGCAATACAGATTTCAGAAAATATGGTCCTTACAGTCTTATCTTGCTAATTAAGATTGCGTGACTTAAACTTTAAGAAGTCACATGCATCTATATATACACTTAAAGCAGCAGGACACATTGATCACCACTTTCCTTTTTTTCCATAATTATTATTCTTTTTATTCTCAACTTTAACTAGTTAGTGTCTGGGGGGGTTAAAATGAAGCTCTCCCCAGAGCCTAGTGCAGTGTAAGTAAAGCATACTATGGTAACCTCAGAAGCTTGAAATTAAGAAACTCATGCTTTTTTAGGACGTGTGTGTGTCTGTGTGTGTGTGTCTGTATGTGTGTGTCTGTGTGTGTCAAATGGAAATATTACTGTATGCTCATTTGCATGTCTTAGGCAGGTCTGCAACCCCGCCCTTCACCATTATCACCCAGTACACAGCACTTCCACTGCAGCAAGGGATTCTGGGAAATGACATGCAAATGAGCACACAGTGCCACTTTTTGCTTCAAAACCATTTTAAACATGGTTCCCTATAGGCTTAAGCTTGCTGCATGGTCACAGCTTTAAGCAAAGCCAGGGTTAAGATGCATAGCCAGTAAACCCACCCACAGACAGCTGTTTCAACCTTAATGGGTCTCATCAGTGTGGGGTTGGTAACTGGCGATGCAAAGCTGAAGCATTGCGGATGGGTTTTACCATACTTAGTTAAGTTATGGTGAGTAAAAAAAGTGACAAAAATCCTCCACAGCAAATATAATATACAAACATGCTCAGTGGGCAAGAAACGAACATTAAAGATGATAAACTCTTATAAGCTTCTGGAAGGATTGCGGCTTAAGGGCTGGCTAGAAATCCGACTCCTGCAGTTCCACATGTGAAGAAAGTATTCTATCCCAAATGGAATATTTTAAAACCAATGTTGTCTGTTACGCAAATACAGTCACATTTTCATATCTGCGTGAGACACGCTTCTATGATTAAAAGCAGGCAGCACATTGAAGCGGCAAACCATGCCGTTTAAAACCCCCCTAAAAAACCATTGTATTGAAGCATGGGGTCTCCGGAGCTGAACCCATTAATTTCAGTTCCGGGAACACAATGCTTCTGGAGATACTTACCTCGGTAGATAAGTTATATAGTTAGTTCGGTAGGTAGTGCTCGGCTAGCAGGGTTCACATTATGGTGGCTTTTCAAAGCTCCCGCACCCTGGGATGTCATCCGAACCGGCTTCCTATTGGCCCATGTGACGCTGGAGCTTTAAAGCTGCAGACCAAGCAATATCCTACCAAGGTTTTATTTAAAAACAAAAAAACAAACAAAAAAAATCTGTTCTGTATTATGAGAAAATACTTGTAGCATTTTTTAAAAACAACTCTGAATGGTGCTGCAGTTCAGTCAATATCCTGCATGTGTGTTTTTTTTAATAAATCAGTTCTGTAGTAAGAAAAAATACTTTTAGCATTTTCTGTTTTTAAAAAAACAACTTTGAAAGACCAATTTTCTTGTATTCTATTTTAACAAGCATTTACTAAGGCACTGCCCCTTCATGTCCTGTCACAAGCCCTGGCACACCCCTTTGTCAGCCCTGCCCTCCCTCTAGCACATGTCAGTGCAGCAGTGCTCATGAATATTCATGAGCTTCCACTGACAGACAAGCAGAATATAAACAGATCCCTTCACTAATTATGTCACCAAATTTCGACCTATCAATACATGGAGAACGAATTGACCTGCAGCTATACAGTTCTTTAGGTAATTAGAGATTGCACACATAAAACTATTGAAGTAAAAAAATACATTTAAAAAAAAAAAAAAAAAAAAAAAAAAGACTGAACTGCAGCTTTAATGTATTATAATATAACAAGCATTTTTGGTTTCTATAGCAACCATTTACAATGTCACATCCCCTTCCTCTTCTGAAACAGGCTCTGGCACACCTCTTTTTGAGCCCTGCCCTCTCTCTAGCGACAACCTGGTCCCATGATCATCCCCACAGAACTTTGCATCTTTGGTCCTCTTCTGCTGCACTGATAGCCATTTAGCGAACCCCAGAGCCGAATCTTCGCCGATCGATCACAGGAGAACGGATCGGTCGCCAACTTACCTAATTACTTATTGTGTGGATTGTATTGATGCACATATTTCAGGGGTAAAAAAATGTAACAAAAAACAAAACGGCAGCTTGACCTGGGCTTTCAACCCCAGCTAGCTCAGCCAACGTGGCTACTGCACCCCCTATGGAGGTCTGTATCTCTGGAAGCATGGGACCCGGAGCTGAAATGAATGGGGTTCAGCTCCGGAGGCCCCCTGCTTCAATTCTGTGTTAACAAATGAAAAAAAAAATGTAAAACTGCATGAATTGCTCCTTTAAAGATAGGTCAGTTAAATAACAATTATTTAAAACATTTTTGGAGAAAAATCAGTAGGAAGAACGAAACAAAAAAATATATTAAAAAAATCACACACACAAAAATACCAACTCCTTTGTCACCAATTATACTAAAGTTAATAAGGTCTTGTGACAAAAGCTAATGATCAATAAAAAAAAATATGTACTGTACTGATGCCTAGAGAAAGAAATGTGATGTTAACAGTGTGAGGAGAGGCACGTTGGAGGTGTTTAAATACATGGTCATTAATCAAGGAATGTGGTGAGTCTGTTAAACAGCCAAGAAAATCTGGATACGTACTTTGAACCATTATGAACAATTTTTCATTTTCCCCAGTCTGTACTAAATTTTAGGAAGAAAAGGAGTATTAAAAATGTTAAATGCTCCACATTACATTTACACCATCATAACAGACATTTTATTATTTGTAACATTTGTTTTATGTGGACTATGGCTATTTAATTATTATTATTTTTTTCTTTTTTTTTTACTTCAAGCAAGCTTACTCCACAGCTGAGAACCCGAGCATCTGCTCATTGATTTTGATGGATGGTCTCGTTAGCACTAGATAGTTTTTCATATTTCAAGGCAAAACGTGCAAGTGGAAAAAAAATAAAAAATGCTACCATTAATCTTAATACCCACATTCACATTATCATCACTATGCAAAAGAATGTTTTAAAGGCCAGTTAACAGAAGGTATATTAGTTCTTATCAGCAATGCTCTGTCAGATTTAAGGAACAGAGGGAAGTAGAATATCAGATGAATGTGTGTGATCACAGGTTATTCATTTTATTCCTTTATAAAGATCACTTGGTGATAATTCTAACAGCTCATAACCCATCTCCTGGCCCTGGAGGATAAGGTATGGTTTTATTATGTTTTAGTCTGGGGAGCTGTGCAGACAGGTGTTTTTGAGTTAGCAATAAAGCTATTGCAGCAAAACTCTACTAGACCTGCTTTTTATTGAAGCTCCTTCGGCCTGCACCAGGCAGACAGCCCCTGGGCACTGCTCCAATGGTAATCACTAGACTCTTATTTTGCTGGTGATATTACGTATACATAGTGCAAGAGGGGATGTACTATCAATACCCTTAGTGAGAGCTTTTTATATGTAGCCCTGGCTGGTTCTGGGCTATTAGTCTGCCCTCCTCCTGGCAGTAATCCCTAGTAAGGGTAGGTTTTCTTGCAATAATCATGGGTTTCCCCCACACCTTGCAGCTCAGTGAGTCAGAGAAGGTAATGCAATCAGGCCTGTTGTCCAATCAGGGACAATGGGATGGTTCATACTGGAACTGACTTAAGGAGCTGCACTTCCTATATTTAGCCAGTTGCCTCTACTGTGAGAGAGGTGTAGTCTATACAACCTAGTGAAGCAGGGCTCTGTTTACTGGGTGCCTTCCCTGCGGGGAAAGATGGAAGACTATTCCCCTTACCCTACCAGAGGGTAAGGGAAGAGCAAGGACTGCTCCTGGTGGCCAGTGGCCGGGAGTGTAGGTCCAGGGACATCCTAAAGGTGAAGACCTGATTGCTAAGAATTAATTCGGTGTTAGCTGTACACTGTCCTTGATTGTGAGAGAGAGCAACCAGAATAAAGATCATCTGTTTCCACATTCTTCTTGTCTGAGATTGAGATCTACCAGGAAGAAGAGGTAGTTCTCTTGCAGAGATTTCTCCCCACATCTCTGGGGGCTATTTAAAACCAGAGACATAACATAAAACACAGACAAAGCTCAGTGCACATCCAGAAAAACTTATATACGGTGCAATGCCTAAATATACATGTATACATGTGATTGTGACAAATCTATTACAGAGTGCATTTCCTGCTAATGTACAGATTAATAAAAGTTTCAATCAGACTTAGAACTTTTGCAACTAATATTGACAGATTTATTATAAATCATTCTTCCTGGCAATGCACAGGTTATTAAGAATCTATATTAGTGTTAGGGACCCTTGAAACGTGGTCTGCCGTGCAGTTGGCTCAAGGGCTTACAACAATTTGGCCAAAATGTTAAACTAAAAGACCATTTTATTTATTAGTTATTTATACATGTATATTTAGGCACTGTACCGTATATAAGTTTTTCTAGATGTGCACTGAGCTTTGTCTGTGTTTTATGTTATGTCTCTGGTTTTAAATATATATATTGCCATGCTCAGTAGCACTCCTTTGTGAAACTTATATGCTTATATATATGTTGTGGGTATTTTGGGGGTTCAATATGAGCTTGTAAGGGTTCTGTATGTTTTATAATCTCTGGGGGCTGCAAGAGATGGAGGCGCTGTCACCGTGAGTACGATTCGGGCAAGACACCAGAAGCCTGTCCTGACCTCCCCCATAACACCAGGCGGGAGACTCAGGGCCCCCTGTCACCAGCAGGTATGAGTAACCAGAGCAGATTTCCCCTTAATTGACCCTATATGAGACTGGGTGGGGGAAACAGGGTTACATATATATAACCTTTCCTCATCACTACTGATATCTTTATTTGTTGAAAAAAAAATAATTTCAGCTCTGGAGACCCCCTGCTCCCCGAGATACAGACCTCCAAATGGGGGCCCGGTATCTCAGCAATGTTTAAAGCTCCCGCGTCACATGGGCTAATAGGAAGCTGTACCTGATGACATAACGGCTTCCTATTGGCCCGCAGGTCGCAGGAGCTTTGAAGCTCTGCCATTGCATGAACTCTGCTAGGTTAGTGGAGCGGATACTGGCACCCCGAACGGAGGTATCACTGCAGTGCTCTGCGAATGGAGACGTATGTGTGTGTGTGTGTGTGTGTGTGTTTGTGTGTGTCATTAGTTTCTATGAGAAAATCTTTGCATCTCCATAATGATACTGCAAATAAAAAATTAAAAAGTCAAAGAAATCTCTTAAGAGTATAAACCAAAACTGTTATTAGGCAAAATCCCCAGAAATCCTGTACATGTGTAACAGGTATTCCACCCCACCCAATCTCATATGTAGTGTGGGTGAGTAGAACATGCGGTGTTACCGGTGTGGTGCGTATACCTGTCAGGCTCACAGGAGGTCTGAGCCTCCGCTAATGAGAGCCTGGGGTGAATCCTCTGGAACGAATCTTCTTTCAGCGCCTCCACCTATGTAGGATTCTAGGGAAATGTAGAATGACCCTAACATAGGAACCCACTCAGAAACCAGATACACCAGTATTAGGGATAACAGGTTTACTGAATGAACAAACATGAATAAGGACAACTATTACATCATCTCTAGTACCATCACAACAGTATAACATCCCCACACGGTGCCCACAGCCCAACCCTTGTCCCGTGGTCAGCGCTGCCACTATGTGTTAATAGAATGTTATGATCTGTTGGTGCACTTGTAGAGTACCTGCCGAGTGCTCCTGCACTCGGGCCTGCAACTACTTCTCAAAGGATCTGTCGACCTGGATCCCGTCTGATCCGGTGCTGTGAATCTTTGCTTGGGGTCCGCCAGGGGTGATCCCACCCGGGAGATAGTCTTTATCTTTGAACACCGACTTGAGCCCAAGTCGCCTTATGGGAACTGCAGCATCCGCTGATCCCTATCTAACCTTGGCACTACATGACAGGGTCCCTAACCTAGGGCCTGTCCCTGATGTACCGCAACCTGAGGTGACTTGTGGAAAACTCCTAGGGCCTGCGGGGTTAATAACCTGCCCCACTCCCTTATCTACCCAAGTCCCCAATCCTCCCTAACACTAGCTCCTAACTCACTAATCCTAACACTAACACGCCTGCAGCCGACACAGTTCTCACAGTCAGCCTGCAGACAGTAACACACGCTGCACACACACTGCACTCAGTACACGCAGCGTCACATACAACACTCAACACAGCAACCTGGAACCCGCAGCAAACACACTGCACACACTGTGCCTATTTGCCAGTGCGCACAGCACTACCCGCTGTGGCACTGCCAAACCTGCACCTTACATACACTAAGGGCGACCTCCCTATCTAGGGCCGTCCCTTATCAGTTACCCACTAACCTGGTGGGGAGTTGGGGCCTACCTGGAGGGTGAGGGTACCTATCTGGATGCAGGAGCTGCACTCACTCCCTGCATCCTTCCTTCCCCTTCAGCTCCGCTGCTCCAACTGACGTGACTCATGCAAAGCCCGGGAAAATGTATCTCTTTCCTCCAGGGCAGTCCTGCAGCCCTATTGGCTCCTATCAAGCACCTGGTGCCTGCCTCGCTATGCCTCATGGGAATTGTAGTCCCGAGGCCCCTACAATAACATTGAGGCCACGTGCGTGCCTTCCCTCTGCCTACACAAACCTGTAATGGCCGCCGCAACCTCTCACTAACTTCCCCTACTCTCGCGCGACTCTCCTGCGCCTTCCCTGCCCTCACGCAACTGTTCCCTGGCTCTAGGGATCTCCCTGCGCATGCGCGACTCTGCCCTGTCTCTCGCAGCCTCCCTGCGCATGCGCGAGCTAACTGGGCCGCCGGGGACTCACTGCGCATGCGCGAGTTGAAGCGCAATGGCGGCGCCCTATCCGCCTGGCTCCGGGAGCGCCGGGAGCCCTGAGATGCGCGTGCG
Organism: Ascaphus truei; assembly: GCF_040206685.1. Lineage (NCBI taxonomy): Eukaryota > Metazoa > Chordata > Amphibia > Anura > Ascaphidae > Ascaphus > Ascaphus truei. Next base: position 382,311,824 of record NC_134486.1, on the reverse strand, counting down.
GCCTTGGCAACCGGCCGCACGCGTCCCCGGCAACCCCCGAGCCGGGACCTGACCGCCCTCTCCCCTGCCACTGCCGAACGGAGCCGCCATTGGACGCGGCGGCCCCCGCGATCGGCAGTCAGGTGAGGGGGGTGCGGTAGCGCTGGGGAGACCTGGCTACACATGTAACAATAAAGTGCCATACCAGGGTACACAAACAAGTGAAAAAGAAAAAATGTGAACAAGCGCTAAAGATTAAAACACCAATGTGACAAGTTATAAATAAAAAAGGCTGCCTAGTAATACTGTCAGTACTAACAGAAAATACTTGAAAAAAAGAAAAAAACCTGGCGCCAAAAGTTCAATGGAAAATCCTGTACTCCTCAGGGGATCAGCACACTTGCTTGACAGGCCATGTATAGGAAAAAACACAAACAGACACAGATCATAGTGCAACTCTGCAGGGTTAAAACAGTTCTACACTACACATACAACATAGAGACACCTAGTGACTATAAAAATACTATTTATTAAATAAAAAGAACTATGCCATAAAATGGTAGGACAAATTAGAACACCGCTGGTCATCCAGGTGGAAAAATTGGAGCCCTACTTACAAGCAGCAAGGCATAAGCTCGCGATGTGACATAGAGTCCTCTTGGTGCTGATGATTTCTTGGCAGAGATATTTTCCTGCTGCGCCGCGACTCTCGTGCAGACCCTCCCTTCAGGGGTTACCAGGAACAGTGGCAGTGACGGAGGCCCGCTCGTAGGCCACACAGCTCTACACCACGTGAGGCCGCTCTCCTCACTTCCTCCTCCGGTTCCACAGGCTGTCTCTGCGCGCCCACGCACGAGTGTGCCCGTGCCCTTAAAGGGACAGTACGTGCATCCTGTATGCCAAGGGCTGACAACTGCAAGGAGGCTCCAAATCGAACCAAGTGTCCCAAAAAGTCCAATACCAAACACAAAGTGACTGTGTCACCTGCCCTACGCTTTTCGTAGACGTTACTCTACTTCCTCAGGGGCTACAAAGACTGATATTAGGTGACACATAAATATACCCTAACCAATTAAAAATTAATCGACCGATTAGAGCTATATAGCCTGCATGTCATTAAAAAAAATCACTATGTCTCTTACTACTTAATACACATAAAATACATAAAAAACATACAAATAACAAGTCTGCGTATGCGCAGAAGGGTAGAAGACGCCTAAAATCGCCGGTTCTGCTTTTCGCTTTGTGGCGGTGCCATGGAACAGAACCCGCCATATGAGCGGGGCCCTGCAGTATGTGTTCTTTATTTACTAAGCAAGCTATCCCATAAAACACCTATGGGATCCGGAAGACACATTCTATTCACTTGAATGGGGCATAATCTTCCGGTGGCAGGTGGGGTATTTTACAATAACACAGTCAATATGGCCCTCAATGCTCCCCTCAACAGACTTAAAAAGGTTTTACTGGCAGGTAAAGGATCAAAAGTAGCTGCACCATTAAGTCTTTTCACCGTATTTCAAAATTCAAAGCGAGGCACAAAACAATAGCCCTTATAATAATCTCCATGTATCAGTCCAAAGAATCCCTTTTACTTCCCAGTTAATGCCATTTTTATACTAGCTTGTCACGCAGGGCGGCGAGGGAGAATATAGGCACCTGGTGTCTTTGGTTAGGTCACAGAGCTTATTCCACTTTGCATTCTGGATATTGCTCTTTTTCGCAAGGCGACCTCACTCCTGATAATTACGACCTGTGTGTTAAGTAGAGGCTGTTCAAGCTAAAGGAAAAGACGGAGAGTCATAACAGTGGAGACACTGAAAACTAGCAACAATCATGAGAAGTCATGGCTGCTAGTTAATTCCAACGAGCCTCTGGTAATGAAATGTAAATCAGCTAATACAAATTGTAGACTTGAATTACCTACACATCGCAGCAAATAAGCACAGACAAAAATGCTAGGTGTACGTCCCTCTGCAAGTTACATGCATGCACCAGTGTAAATGTCCAGGCAACAAAGCAGCATGGTGATTTCTTTTTTTTAATCCAGTTATATGTACTTTTTATTTTCATTTATTTTTCCAAATGTAAAAAAGTATGTTATATTTCCAGCTGTGTAATACCCTTCAGAAGTATCTGCATTCTGTTAGCATGCAAGTAAAAATGTGTTGTAGACCTGCTCATTTTTGGAATATAATTTTTCCAATCACAATGCATTCTGCTTTTTGCTATATTAAAACACAATTTGAAAGTATTCCCCTTTTAGTAAACATTTCACATATCACGTTAGGCACTTAACTGTAGATACCTACTGTACATCACCACAAGATAAAAGTATTGAAGTTCAGATTATATATATTGGGTGAGTTTACCAAAGTCTGGATTTTGGGATTTACACTCGGCTTTTGTCTCTTTCAATCAGGTGAAAAGGTCACAAATAATAACGATCTCCGAGAGTGATGGATGATGTTGAAGTCACAACCACAACAAAAGAAGATATTAAATCCATCATCTGCTCTGGAGAAAAATGTTAGCTTGGGCATATGACTTTTTCCGTTTTGGAGGCAAGGCATCTAATTTGAAATAGAGCACCTGGTTTGCCCTCCTTGAGCAGGTAGGGACAACCATGATTTTGAGCTTTCAAGGTGACCAGGTGAGCCAACAAGTTTATACTTCATATTAAAAAGACCATCAACAGCTTTGACATGTGACATTATTTGTTTAAGCATGTTCATTGGACAAAATAAAATGTCAATCTATATCCAAACAATACAATCAATACAGATTTGTAAATCTCCACTCAGTGTTCTAATTTCATTCTTGAACTTCTTGTCTCAGTCTACCATATAAATGTTTGTACTACTTAGTTTTCACAGTCTACTTCTTTTACTGTCTGTTTATTTTTTCCAATAGTTCTAAACACTGGTTAAATAGGGCCATTAAATACCTCATGGAGCTGCAACTGATTTTAAGACCATCAGTTTGTGAAATATTTCTGCTACAATAACAGATGTACAAAGACATCTTTAAACATCACATCCTTGATACGGATAAACAAAAGTGGTCTATAAATAAATGGCCCCCAAATCCCTTAGCCCCTCAAACTTCTACCCCCGGTGATGTAGTCTATTCAAGATAAAGTAATCTGGAGCCATTTACCCAGTGTAGCATTTTAAAATGGGAGTATAGCAAATCTGGAGGTGGTTTGGGAATAGGTTGACCACTAAATTCCAAGTCTCCTAACATTACTAACAATTAAAGCCGTGATGCTGCTGCTGCTTCTTCTGTTTAGTGTGACGGCTTTAATACCACCCCAGAGAAACCGTCGTTTCTCTCAGTGGTCCATGTTCAATACAGCATGGAGCAGGATAGTGCATGATTAACAACACATGAAGTTCTACTTAAGTGAATGGAAGTTACTGCATTATTAACTGGGCATTGCCTCGCTTTTCAGTATAACAAACAGGGTCAGTGTTTCTAGAACATAAATAATGTAGTGAATAAAAAGCATTTCATCCCCAGTCTTGCAACCCAGCACTCTGCCCTGCTATGGTGTGTGTCTAGCAAGCGGACATCTCCAGAACAGTTTGCATATTCGCAATTATTAGAGGGGTTTTAAACATAAGAATGAATAAAATATTCTATAGTTAGTGTAACGGTGTTTCCCCCACCCAATGGGAGATTCCAGTTACCAGGTGTATGGTGCATGCTACCTGTTGGCTCACCGAATGCTGAAAGGTCCGCCGATGGTTGTGGGGACTGCAGGACAGGCTTCTGTGGTATATACCCTGACATTTAAATCCATGGTACACAGCGCCTCCATCTGCTGTATACTCCAGATTTATGGAGGCAAACATCCACAGTAGAAACGGTTTCCTCCTCACCCCCCCCCCCCGAAAGATTACACACCAGGCGGTAGGTATAGATAACTGGAACCGGTTTTATTCTTCTGCAAACACCAGTATCAAGGCAGCCCTGCCCAATACAGTCACTGATCTGGTCACCAAACTTAGGATGGTCACTGGACCTTCACTGCAGGTCAAGGGCCCCCGCAGCAGTCCCTGCTCTTTATTAGCCCTCTAGCATGACCAGGGGAAAAGGTAATCACTCACTCTCCCCCTTAGGGAAGAGGACCACGGTCTGCCAGTGTACAGTAGCCCTGCGTGATACCTTGTCTCTCTCAATGGTAGAGATACTAATGAATTTGGGGTTGCAACTGCCTTAAGAACAGTAAGGGGAAGGCACTAGATCTGAACTCACAATTGGGTAGAATACAGACCTAAGCCCAGCCCCTCCCTTGTCAATCAAGGAAGCTGCCTGTGTGGGGAAAACCCATAATTGGTACTGACACTGCCTGCTCTTACAAGGACTTGCGTGCCAGGGAGGGCAGCCTCCAGGCATGACTACATTAGTATACATTTTGAAGGGAATCTGCAGGTGTTTTTTTTTTTTTAAAAGTCTATGTTTTGTTACCTGCCAATAGACTACTGCTTTAACCGATTAAATAAAACAAATGGCATCTATTCTAGCAATCATACAGTAGCAACCATTAATAATCTTTTTAGAAGATGCAAACCATGTTAGCCACATCCATGTCAGTGATCGAGTCCTGCTTGTGTATTCAATTTGCTGGTTTTTATACAGGCTTTCTCTGATATTTGTAACCGCCACTAAACATACTACATACATAAAAGGGTCTCAATTTGAGAGGAGAGAGTGAAAGAAGGAGAACCTGTACTATATGTAAGAGACGGGAGAGGGTGAGCTAACATTGGTGGATGTGCTACTGCAAAGTTTCCTTAAGAAGCTGTGTTTATAGGTTGAGTTTTGTGTTTCATGAAACACAGTCTAAAATTGTTCCATGGAACATCAACCACAGTTTGCAACTGTTCTGTGAAATGTAAATCTTAAGATACTATTGCACGTTAAATCCAGGCTACAGTGCATTACTCTCACTCCTTAGGATGCACATGGAAAAATTATTGAATGAATCTGTGGCAGTATGCTTGGGTAAAAAGATAAAAATGTCCTTGTGGAACAAGTGCTGGCAGAGACCCACAAAGCACAATGCCTTGCAATAAATCAAGAGACACATGGTGGGCTGGATGCCATTTATTGTGCCATTTATGAAAACAGCAATGACTGAAATCTGCAATATATGGGAACACTGTCATTTATTACTTTGCAAGAGTGGCTGCATGGTTATTCCCCTCAAAATCACGTGTGTATGAATTACCATGTCTCGAAATTGCTAGCAAACTGAAATCTGCTTCGACTAATTTGTGCACTGTAAAATGGACAGGGTGAAAAGAGGTTGTCTAAATATAATACAGGTAAATCGTTTCTTAATATTCAAGACCAGCTTCTGTACTTGCAAAAAATTGGTGTGCAGATTGGTTTAAGATGGATTTAATGTTTGGTAAAGTATTTTGATTTAAAAAAAATCTCATCTGGCTTATTTGGCAGTGAAAGGGTTAAAAACTTCTCTTATTTTCCTGGATTTTGTGAAATAATAAACTCATGCTATTTTCCTTCATATAAGCGTGTGGTTAAATACAGTACTTATTAGATCATTTGCAAACATAGCATGAAAAAGCCGAACAAGCTTGTAAATGTGCTAAATATTTGCAAAGAGGAAAGAATGTATTCCTTATAGAATGTTAACACTATTTCATTGAAGACATGCATAAGGTGTACAGTAGGTTGTTTTTGACCACAGGAGGAGAGAACGGCACAGATCCAAAACTTACTAAGTTGTTGAAATGTGGTTGGCAGTGACAAACTACTTAAAAGAGCATTTCCATCAGGATGATGCAATTTGATCATTGATGTGCAAAAATGTCTTCTTGAGTCAACTGCACTAATATAAAACCTTTTATTTGAAATGTTTACATCTGAAACTTCTATATTTGACTCTGCCATCTTCTTCATTCCTCATATTCCGTCCTCGACTAAGTCCTGCCGTCTCCACCTCCGAAATATCGCTGGAATATGCCCTTTTCTCACTCAAGGACGCAAATAAAATCTTATTTCTCTCACTGATCTTGTCCCGCCTTGACCACTGCAACCTTCTCCAAGCTGGCATTGCCATTGTTCACCTCTCCCTACTCCAATCCATACAAAATGCTGCGATCAGACTTGTCTTCCTCACTCACCGCTCCACTTCTGCTGCTCCACTATGTAAATCCCTACACTGACTTCCCATATCCCCTAGAACCAAAAATGTAAAACTCTAGTTATGACTTATTAAGCTCTCAACAACTCTGCCCCTGCATACATCTCATCCCTCATCCCCAAATATATCCCTTAATACCCTTATGTGCTGCCCACAGTATACGCATTTCCTCCTGCCTTATTACCTCCTCTCACTCCCCCCCAGAGATCAGTGGGTCTGTGTGTATACATGGGGAGGTCAGGGGGTCTGTGTGTGTGTGGACAAGGGGAGATCAGTGGGTTCGTGTGTGCCTACGATGGGAGGTCAGTGGGTCCATGTGTGTGTGTACAATGGCAGGTCAGTGGGTCTGTGTGTGTACAAGGGAAGGTCAGTGGGTCTGTGTGTGTGTACAAGGGAAGGTCAGTGGGTCTATGTATGTGGAGGGGGCTCGGTGTGTATGTACATGGAGGGGGCTCGGTGGGTCTCTGTATGTGGAAGAGGCTCGGTGAGTCTGTGTGCGTGGAGGGGGCTCGGTGGGTCTATGTACATGGAGGGGGCTCGGTGGGTCTATGTACATGGAGGGGGCTCGGTGTTCTATGTACGTGGAGGAGGCTCGAAGGTTTGTGTACGTGGTGAGGGGCGTTGGTGGGTCTGTGTACAGGGGGCTTAGTGGGTGTGTACGGAGGGGGCTCAGTGGGTCTGTATACATGGGGGGGGGCTCAGTGGGTCTGTGTACATGGGGGGGAGTTGCGGGACTGTGTATATGGGGGGGAATTGCGAGACTGTGTACAATGGGTGGAGGGTGGGTCGGTGGGTAAAAATAAGTTAAAAAGTACATTGTAAAAAAGGTAAACATGACTGTAAAGAGCATCACAATTATTTAATATGAGGTGATATAACGTAATACGACATGTTGTTCAAAATAAACTGACTGCCAATACTGAATCTTTCTTATGTAGCCCATCTTATCCTTTGTGAAATCCCAAGTTCCCATGCCCAATCATCTATAAAAACAGCTGAAAGATAGAAGCCTTGCTGCATGCACATTCACATGCACCCTCATCACTCAGTGCTATAGTCTGTACAATTTACAACTGCTTCAGTTCTTACTCTTTCTTATAAAAACACCCACTGCTTTCGAATCTGACACTTTCTAAAAAGCGGTCCTACCGTATAAAATGCAGTACGATCCAGACAGACCATCTCTTGGGTGGTTGGCAAGAATGCTGGAGCACATCATAAAATGCAAGGGCTCTCACATTTACATTGGCCAATTGACCAATTGACATACCAGCTAAGTGATTGCAATAATGCACCTTTTCTAGGGGATACTCATAAATCGCTGCAATTGAGAGACCCCTATTAGGAGGCGATTTGTATCAACGCTGTATAAGTTTAGAATTTTTATAGCAGATTTTAATATTAAAATTAATTGCTGAATCAATGTTGCGGACAAATCATGGAAGTAGGCAAAAGTTGAACATTCCACTCCACCTGCATGAGAACAGGAAGGGGGATATGTACAGTAGGTGGAATCGAGCTAGTGCCCAAAGGAAAGACCCTATAACGTGATAATTGCATTTGTAGGTCAGCTGACAGGTTTAGCTTCGCCTTTGCCTATAAATATACGCCGTTTTGATTATTTGGTGTGGTACATCTCCTGCAAGAGAGTTACTACCCGGAGCTCCGCAATCAATAAAATCATCTGCTGCTTCAACTCCCCAGGTCTGAGTCGTCAGAATACTTTTGTCTCCCAACAACCTCTGCCCCCCCCCCCCTCCCCAGCCTGAACATAACGGAAGGTGAGTCCCTTCCTCTTCAATCAGCCATGGCAGTCATGTGATCACTGCTGAAGCAATCACATGACCGCTAATTCCAGAGGTTCGGTGTCCCTATGATGTCGCCGTACATCCAGCACTGGAAAGGTTAATTACTTAGTCTTTCCTCTAAGTGGGAGTAAAAAGTATATGGAAGATAATTGTTGTGGAAGGAAGGAGAACCCCCAAATAAGAGCATCAATTTAACGTTATTTCGAAGGTAGTCTTCAAAATCATAAAGATGGGGGGGGCGCTAAAGGGGGAAAATGGAAATGCAAAGTTTCAATAAAAACTAGAGATAAAGGGTCTCTGTAAAGCAGTTCAAGGTCCGTTCAAGTAAATGGGTCATTAGGTTCCATAGCTTAGCACTGGTTAGTAAATATTGTCCAAATTCCCTATGTAACCAAATAGAGGTATGTGCTTACTATCCAAATACAAGCAGAAATATCCCCTTAGCAGCATTTTGGAGACAGATTTGCAGTGTACAGTACTTCTCTCTACTCTGAAAGAGAAGTAAAAGGAGGGACAAAGCTAACACACATAACTTAACATGTTTACATCGTATAACAGGACCTAAAGATGGTGTTATAGATGAGAATATGCAGTCCCCTATTTCTTTCATTTTTGTAATACCAAACTCCTTATTTTCATGGAACGATAATAGCAACAATCAAACAATTCAGTTTGTGATAGAATGTTGTGGGAACAATTGCATTCAGGGCCGATACCCCATGTCCCTGCTATGTGCAAACACCTACCGTGCTGCTGCCTCCCGGCTGGCAAATCCAAGTGGCAGAGTGAGATGGCACCGCACAAACCATCCCACTCCTGGCAATACCAAAGAGCAGAGTGAGATGGCACTGCACAAACCCTCCCACTCCTGGCAATACCAAGGGGTGGAGCAAGATGGCACTGCACAAACCCTCCCACTCCTGGCAATACCAAGGGGTGGAGCAACATGGCACAGCACAAACCCTCCCACGCCTGACAATACCAAGGGGTGGAGCAAGATGGCAATGCTCGAACCCTCCCACTCCTAGCAAATTCAAGGGGCAGAGTGAGATGGCACTGCATGAACCCTCCCACTCCTGGCAATACCAAGGGGTGGAGCGAGATGGCACTGCACGAACCCTCCCACTCCTGGCAAATCCAAGGAGCAGAGTAAGATGGCACTGCACGAACCCTCTCACTCCTGGCAATACCAAGGGGCAGAGCAAGGTGGAACTGCACAAACCCTCCCACTCCAGGGTGGCAAAACCTGGGGGTGGAGCGAGATGGCACCGCACTGACCCTCCCACTCCTGGCAATACCAAGGGGCAGAGCAAGGTGGAACCGCACAAACCCTCCCACTCCAGGGTGGCAAAACCTGGGGGTGGAGCGAGATGGCACCGCACTGACCCTCCCACTCCTGGCCAGCAAAACAAAGGGACAGAGCAAGAGAGCACCGCACCGAAGGACAGATGAGGCTGAAATTACACTTTTGCCACCCCGTGCAAATGCACGTACTGCAGCCCCAGTTACGCTGGTCCTGATTGTATTACAGCTTGGTAATGGTACCACTTGGGCAGTATTTTATAAACGGTGTTTACTTTTGCTCTATTTAAAGCTTTCTAATTTTATAAATTAACAGAGAGTAATGTGAGTTTCCCAGATGTGCTAAAGGGTCAGATTTATTAAGGACATTTGAGCCAGACACCATAATTAGTTCCAGAAATGATGATTTTAATGAACTGTCCAAACGAATGTTTTAAAGATGCCAGGATAATATATTCAGCCATAATTAAGGATGCAACATACTTAGAAAGGAAGAGGAAGGACACTCTCACTGACATTGAAGATTGCAGCTCTAAATAAACTCTTGGCCCATCTCCTATTGTTTGCACCAAGGCACTCAATGTAATGTAGCACCAGATATAATAAGTATGATACATTTTTTTTTAGTTTTTTTTATATTTGGTGCAGATCTCATATATACAGAAGTTAACTCCATTTACATGACTAAACCTCTGGCTCCTCGTTCAGACTCATTTTCCTCAGGAGGACCAGGGGTTTACTCTGAAGTTCTGGACTGGCAGACACATGGGCTTTGGTCAGCAGCCTGCTGGATTAGGAGCTGGGTGTGTTGCTGCAATAGTTGTTGGTTTAGCCTTGCTTGTCATTCATCTCGCTCTGCCTGCCGTCTGACCTGCTCGCACAGAAACTCTTTAAAAAAAAGATATCATTTTTTTTTATGTGGCCCTTCAAATGCAGGGGCTTCTCAGCATCAAGGTAGTAGGGAGGAGGAGAGGGAGAGAGGGGAAGGCTCAAGCTACTGTCCGTGAATAGGTGCCAGGGGTGAAAGGATTGGTAACGAAACAACTGTTCTTGCCTGGGCAAGAGAAAGAACCCCTATGAACAAGCACTCATAAAGTAATATAAATGGGTAATTAAAAATAACCTTTATTGTGTATAAGGGTAAAATAAGTGTAGAGAGACACACAACACAATTAAAAAGGTATTAAACAGAATACCACCCAGTCATTCTAAGTGAACTGATAGCGGTAGTGGTTGAAGGAACTTCCAAGTGACTGGCACCTGAGAAATGGTATAAACTCAAAACGTAAATGGCGCCTCAGTGTGGTATATATATTGCAGAAAGTATAGTGTCAGTCTATGGTGTAACTAACAGACACACAACTTAGAAACCACAGCTGATTAGATAGTCGCTCGCAGAGAGTACTGGATAAATGGTGAGTAGGTAGTAGATGACTTATACCTCAAACTACCATACCAACTGTATAGCAAACTCTAAAATGGTGAAGTAATAGGTACTCAAAGAGGACTCTGGAGTAAACACAAAATAAAGGAAGTCCTTCACAGCAACGCAAGATAAAAAACATATATATAATCACAATAGAGCTACAGTGCTCTATTGTGATTATATATATATGTTTTTTTTATCTTGCGTTGCTGTGAAGGACTTCCTTTATTTTGTGTTTACTCCAGAGTCCTCTTTGAGTACTTATTACTTCACCATTTTAGAGTTTGCTATACAGTTGGTATGGTAGTTTGAGGTATAAGTCATCTACTACCTACTCATCATTTATCCAGTACTCTCTGCGAGCGACTATCTAATCAGCTGTGGTTTCTAAGTTGTGTGTCTGTTAGTTACACCATAGACTGACACTATACTTTCTGCAATATATATACCACACTGAGGCGCCATTTACGTTTTGAGTTTATACCATTTCTCAGGTGCCAGTCACTTGGAAGTTCCTTCAACCACTACCTCTATCAGTTCACTTAGAATGACTGGGTGGTATTCTGTTTAATACCTTTTTAATTGTGTTGTGTGTCTCCCTACACTTATTTTACCCTTATACACAATAAAGGTTATTTTTAATTACCCATTTATATTACTTTATGAGTGCTTGTTCATAGAGGTTCTTTCTCTTGCCCAGGCAAGAACAGTTGTTTCGCTTCTCAGCATCCCACTTCTGACACCATATGATGCAACCACACATGGGGTTCTAAATTGGCTTGTTTATTTAGCCTAAAAACTATGGCATACCTAAATAGCACAGCTTCATTTCAGCAAAATTAAACAAAACAGCAAGATCAGTCCTGAGCAGGGGTTTTCCCTTTTCCCAGCAAGGGCTGTTTAAAATCCAGAGTATCCATATAGCAAGCATGTATTACAGGAAAGACAGACCTTATAGCAAGTAGTTTTCCTCCAGTGTTTCAGTGTGTCTCACTGGTTCAGACAGCCATGCATGAGCGAGGAGCCTGGGTTTTTAAAGCCCCTTAACGAGGCAGCTGAGACCTGACCAATTCACCAGACCGTTTCCAGCTGAATTTTAACACAGTCACTGCTGCACTACAGACCTAAACATAGGTCTGCCAGGCATTGGGCTGGGGTCTGATATTCACCCTGTTACAGTTCTTTTTGCACAAACCAGCCCAATTTCAAAACCAGAGTTGGATGGATCTGCATTTCTGGAAATCCATGTTCTTTTTTTGTTGCTGGGACTCAAGGCACAGAGAACACTTGCTGAGATTACATTGATATCAACGCAAGAACTGCCTAAGACTAAGTCCTGCCTCTATTATCCCCCATGGCAGAAAAAGACATTTAAAACTTAATAAAGACATATGACAACCCTGTTGGTACAATCCATGTACATACTGACATTTTTAGGAATAATTATGCTTAGGAAAGCATTTTCATACCAAAAGAATGAAACTACAATTTGTATTAGTGGTTTTTTTTATACAGTACCATTACAATCTCATGCTTCGCAATGCTCACTCTGGCAGCAAAAGGGTTAGCTATGTAACATTTGGGGCCTGCCTACAATATGTCTTTTGCATTTCTTTCCCCATTCCCTACTGTGGCAAATATCGACGTTTCAATATTAAATCTCATTTACACATAGGCTACATACAGTAACCTATAATGTAACCCTTTGAGTGCCAGAAAACATGTATTGCAAACTCATGCGTTGGCCAACCCTTGAACCGTGTTGTGACTAAGTTAGTAGGAGAAATTATTCTTGCTCACTGCAAAGACTAGGTCAGCAATATTTATACTGAAACGACTTCCATAGCAGGATTGTATAATCTACAGGAGTATAATGTACTTTATACACATTATTCAATCCGACATTGACACACCACAAATAGTAGAGCACAATGTGGGAATGATTTTGAAACACCATAAATGATTAACCAATTCAAAAAAGTCTGCATTACATTTTGTTGGTGCAAATGAGTATTTGGAATCCCATGGTGCAAATTAACATGCAGCAATGTAATAACATTTCTGACCACGGTTAAATACTTCTGTATGGAACTTTAAAACGTTACTAAAACCTCACAGTAATTGCCGTTACTAGCCTGCTCTTCCTGCCTTGCTATGCACTACAGCACAGACGGTTACAGTACATTTCAGAGGGTCATAACGAATACCAATCATTACCAGCCATCCAAGTGAATAGGTATTAACTAATGATGATGAGCGTCACACTTTAGTTAATATACCACTGGGAGAAAACACTAAGGGGAAGATTCACCAAGCCACTGCAGTGTTATCGGACATTCAAGCCAATGGCAATTAAAAGAGGTAAATGGTGCTCACAATCACATGTATGCGCTGCAAGAAAATAACTCCATAAATGTCCAGGGTACTGTATGAATGTCCATAATGAATAAGTCCATGTACAAAATAACCCAGGAGAGATATAGACCTAATGGTGTCCACCTGACAAACACAATAAATGGCCCTTCCCAGGGAATAAATGTATGTATAATGGAACACTAGCATAAGGTAATTTGGTCAGGGCTATTGCCCATTACCTGCCAGTATTATGCAGACAGTCCAGTCACTCCAGGGCGTGCAGACCTCAAAGGTAAGAAAAGAAGATTCAGGTAGAAGCCAGGATCCAGGTTGAAAAAATAAAAAAAGATTCCAGGGCAACTCCAGATATCAATGAAAATGTATTTGAATATAGCTCACAATGGAGGTGAAGAAACGCAATGATGTATCTTTTATTTTTCCCAACCTGGATCCTGGATGTGCTCCTGCTTCTACCTGAATTTCCAATGGCAATTAAAGACAGATTGGGTTCTGATACCAAGCATTGGTGCTTAGTGAATCGCGACATACTGTATGGCCAGTATTCATCATGGTGCAAAGTAATTAATGCATCATTAGAGGTGAATTAAAGCAGCACCCCTGGGGACACTTTATACAGTATATGGGGGGGAACCCCATAATGTAGATATAGGTTTGAAGACGGGGATCTCCGGAGCTGAACCGCGTTAATTTCAGCTCTGGGGACCCCCTGCTTCCTGAGATACTTACCTCAGAAGGGGCTGCCGGTATCTCTGCTCAGTTTAAATGCCCCACATCACGTGGGCCAATAGGAAGCCGCAAGGGATGACATCAAGGCTTCCTATTGGCCCGCAGGTTGTGGAACATTTAAGCCACCATTATGTTAACCCAAACTAGCCCAGCTGGCCCTGCTATCGGCACCCCCTTCCGAGGTAAGTATCTCGGGAAGCAGGGGGTCCCATGAGCTGAACTCAAAGCGGTTCAGCCCCTAAGACCCCCTGCTTCAAACCTTTACAATACATTCTTAAAACGTGTGCTCAGGGGTGCTGCTCTATCTTCCACTCAGACACAGGGAAGACATTAAATAATTATCGATGCATTAACAACCTTGCGCTATATTAAATAGGGAATATGGTGGTAAACACTCTCCAGTTACTATTTCGGGTCAGAGGGCAGAAAAGAGAAAGCAACAAAATAAACATGCATCTGTGTTTTGAGGCAATTTTTGGTAGGTTTTTTTGGTTTGATTTTGTCACTCAACGAAAAGAAGCTTTTGGGTAGAACTCTTTATCAGTGTTAACGTTTAACAAAAGGGGCTATGTTTTCTCCTTAAAACACAGGAGGTCATTCCAAGCCCTTTTCTACCAGAGAGGCTTGGAAAGCATGGATTTGCTGGAAGCAATGGGATTACGTACAGAATACATCAGCACAAATTGATATTATTTGCCGATTAGAGGTAGCAGTGCGCCGTACACTTGCCGAGTCTCTCTCTCCATCCTACCGAGGATGCGGCAAATGTGATACACCTCATTTTGTACAAAGAAATCCTATTTATAGCAGGGCTCTTGTAACTGTTCAATCAGGATGCCAAACAGCTTGTCAGAAAATGACTGATTGCTATTTCTTGAGGAAGTTCTAACCTGATTAGAATTGTACACACGTTTCCCTCTATTTTTAGCTTCTTTGCTGCACTCAACGCACTACATTTCCCTCCATCTCCAAGGTGGTTAAGGCAGCATCTTACACGTAAAACAACGCCCCCTTCTGTAAATGAACACGCTGCAAAGAAAAACATCACTAAGGTAGGACTACATAGTGGAATGTGTTACTCACTAAATGCTTACCCACATTTGTATATACCAGTGTTTCTCAACGGTCACGAGTCAGACTAAGGGCCTTATGCAGTAAGCAGCGATAAGCCACTTATCGCCAGCTTATCAGCAAAAAAAGCCTACAGCAATTCAGTAAACCCTGATAAGCCGGCGATAAGAACAATCGCCGGATTTTTTTTGCCGAGAAAAAAACAAAATGTAAAAAAAAAAAATTGTTAAATAAATAAATCGACAAACGCGCAGAGATAAGCCACTTATCGGCAGTTTCATAAACACGCTAAATTCTAGTAGCCCTGATTAGCTCATCGAGGCTGATCGCCGCTCTAGAATTGAGATTTCCTCTCCAAATCGTCCCGCTAGAAAAAGTTGGCAAGAAGCTGCCGAGAAGCGGCGAGACGGCACTTAGGGGAAAAAATGCATTTTTCCTGCATCGGATTGATGCCGGGAGACTCTGGAGCTGATATCCATTAATACCATCACCGGAGAGCCCCGGCATGAATCCGATAAGTGGCTTATCTCTGCGCGTTTGTCGATTTATTTATTTAACAAATTTTTTTTTTTTACATTTTGTTTTTTTCTCGGCAAAAAAAATCCGGCGATTGTTCTTATCGCCGGCTTATCAGGGTTTACTGAATTGCTGTAGGCTTTTTTTGCTGATAAGCTGGCTTAAGGATACTTCATTACCTTAGCGGCTAACCGCTAAGGCAATGAAGGGGGTTAACCACCAGTGCCATGCTTATTGTGGGTAGCGGGGGTGGGTGAAGGTGATATTTGGCACTTGGTGGGTGTTTAGGCCTTGCGGGGGGGGGGTTGCGGGTGGACTTAACCCCTTCATTATCTTAGTCGTTAATACTGCTAAGGTAATGAAGGGGGTTAACCACTCCCGCTACCCACCCGGGAGGACTAAACACCCACCTTGGGGCTACTACCCCCTTCACCCACCCCCACTATACCCACAATAAACAAATATACAACAGGCCTACTACCCACCTCCAAGGCCACCAATAACTTATTTTTACAGGTTTTTTTATTTATTGGGTTTTGTTTTTTTAATGTTTTTCATTGCCCATTGACTGCTAATGTATTAATCTGTGCCTGTTTAGGGTACAGATGAATACAGTGGTAGCCAATGCATTTTTGCCAAATTCATTTCTTCTATTTACTGTTATATTCTCTATTTCTGTTTATTGTTTAGATTAAATTGTTTTGAATTGTGATGGCTTGTTTGTTTTTTTTTGACAGATTTGTTAGCGTTTTTATTTAATGATGTACTTTGTTGGCAACTGGTTTTGATTTATGTGTTGCCTAGTGGTTGTATTAATTAATTATTGTGTTGGTTACTGCTTTTATGTATTAAATGTATTGTTTGGCTAGTGGTATAATTTATGTAATTGATTGCCTAGTGGTTTTAATTAATTTATTGTGTAGCCCTGTTTCCCCCTGGGTACAGTATAACTACCAATGCTGTGTAACCTGTTGGCTCGCAGGGCCTAAGCCTCTGCCACGGAGAGCCTGGGGCAATGTATATGTATGGATTATCTCTTACCAAATGCAGCGCCTCCACCTGCGATGGCTCCCAGCAGAGCGGGAGTTGTTCCTCGCAGGACAATAACACAATACTACTCACACAGCATGTAAAAGAAACAGTAGCTTTACTAGCGGTAACCATAACCATGCATGTATCATAACCTGTCAGTATTCCTCCTTGATAAGACACAATAGATAACGTGTCTCGCAGGACGTGACCCTTCACCGTGTTACCCCCACACCGTGTCCAATGCCCTACACTGCAATTCCCAAATGTGTGTGTGTGTGTGTGTGTGTGACTGCGCAGCCACTAAGATGAGCAATGTTACAGTTGGTGCACTTTAGTAGATATTACCAGCGCTCGGGCCTGCAAACAATCTTCACAAAGGATCTGATGACAGGGACCCGTCGATGGGGTCATCCAGGGCGATCCCACCCGGATGGCTGATCTTGTCTTTATAGAGGTCTGGTCCAAACCTCTGATGCAATTCGGCAGCAACTCTGTGTCCCTAACTAGACACACTAACAGAGCAGGTTCCTATTCTAGGGCCTGTCCCTACATTGACTACAAGCTTACTGGGACTCGGGGGCCTATCTGGGCCTGGGGGTATTTGGGTCTAGTGTAGAGGCTACTTGCCTCTCTACACTTGGAGCTCCTACCTCTTCCCCTTCCTGATTTTCTCTGACTAGCGTGCTCCCCTGTGCAACCTCCTATCCTTTTCCTGCCAAGTTCCTGTCGCCCTATTGGCTCCCTGGCATCACCTGGTCTGGCTGAGGCTCATGGGACTTGTAGTCCCCTGCTCTAAACCTCCTCTGGTTGGTCCGTGCTTCGCGTGCTACCACAGCCACTCACTGCGCATGTGCGACCTCTCTTCTGTCGCCGTCACCTACGGGGCTCGTTGCGCATTGCGCGAGTACCAAAATGGCGCCGCCCTAAACGCTCAGGCCACCGCGGAGCCTTCTATGCACCCTGCACACTCTGCAGCCTTCCCGGACTCTCCCACTACAGCAGAGGTGAGGGTAAACCTGGGGAACTTGGCTACATCTGAATGCCTAGTGGTTTTATTTCTTTAATTGATTGGTTGTATTTAGGTAATTGCTTGGTTGGCTAGTGCTTTTAATTTTAGTTTCTGGGGGTTTGGTGCTTGTTATATATGTTTTATTATTGTGTATTTTGGACATTCATGCTTTTGTATTAGGGTGACCATTGACTGCTATAGTAGCTTATCATACTCATATTGTATGGGTTTGATGTACTACTATGCCAATGAATGGGTACAGGGTGGGTATAGTGGGTCCAGGGTGGGTGGTCAGGCCTCCGGGGCGGGTAGTGGGGGATGTTGGGTTAAACCCCTTAATTACTATAGTGGCTATTAACTGCTACGGTGCATAACGGGGCCTGTATCTCAGGAAGCAGGTGGTCCCCGGACCTGAAAACAATGTAGTTCTGCTCTGGAGACACCCTGCTCATCTACATTAGTAATAACATTTTTTTTTAAATTATTTCGGCCGAGATTTGCACAGAGAGGCGTCTCTCTCTCTCTCTCTCTCTCTCTCTCTCTCTCTCTCTGCAGCAGATCGAACTCGCCGGATTAGCCCTTTTCAGAGGGGCAATCTTCACATCGCTGGCTACTCGCCATGTTTGCAAATGTTGCTATCACTGGTATGCGGGGCTTTCTGCGTACCGTGATAGCAACGCTGTCAAAAATGGCGAATTAAAAACCCTGGTGATTTTTCCTATCGGACTTTACTGCATAAGGCCCAAAGTGTTGTGAATATCTAATCACAAAACAATTTAGACTGTAAGCTCATCGGGGCAGAAACTCCAGTTTCCCAATCTTTACTTTTATGAATTACGCACGGATTTGTATTCTCCTGAGTATTGTCTGAGTGTGTGGTTGGCGGTTTCCAACTAAAAATACAATATACACATTCATATATAAAACAGGCGGAAATAACCATGGACTGGATGATTCATTGGTGGTTCTTCAAATTTCCTCTGTTTAGGGTTCTTGGTGGAGTGCATTGAAGAACACCGAGGTATGATTTTTAAATAATTGATAGTACAGGTAAAAAGCAAAGGGGGGGGGAGTAGCATTTTATAAAGACTATTACTAAAGCAAAATCCCAAAGCAACACAACCAGCGAATTTTGAGAGGGAGATCATCTAAGTCAGGAGTGGCCAACTCCAGTCCTCAAGGGCCACCAACAGGTCAGGTTTTAAGAGTATCCCTGCTTCAGCACAGGTGGCTCAATCAGTCCTCAGCCACCTGTGCTGAAGCAGAGATATCTTTAAAGCCTCACATGTTGGTTGCCCTTGAGGACTGGAGTTGGCCACTCCTGATTTAAGTTATGTATTTCCATATTCTTAAATAGATCACACTGTGTTACAAACATAGAAAAGTACTGTTAAAAAAAATATATATATATCCTTAGAACACGCATTCACGTGAAGGAGCAGAGTTTCATATGGCTTAGCACTGGTTAGTAAAACATAATTTTATGTAAAAGCCAATCATAACCACCCAGAAAATCTACAAATTGCAAGGCAACATCTGAAGAAAGCTGCATAAAAAAAAGAAAAGAATGGTTGCAGTCAGCAAAACAAGGTACAGTATGTTACATCAGGGGTGTGCAAACTGGGGGGCATGAGAATTTCAAGGGGGGGGGCCCCCGCGCTCTTCCCCACTGCATTTAAATTAAATGCTGGGGGAGGCGTGAGGCCTCTGTAACTCACTTACCTGCTCTCTGCGGGTCTGCGGCGACTCGTCGCCATGTCAACGCAGCTTCAAATGATGCCACGGGGGCACATGACAATGCGCATCAAATGACGCGGCGGGGTCACGTGTCGTGACATCACATGACCCGCAACCTCATTTGACGCGGAGTCCTTGGAGAGGGGTGTCGCGAAGGCTGCGGCTGCCGAGCAGGGGGGCACAGCTCAAGATGTTTGCGCACCCCGGTGTTAGATGACAATCTGAACAAATAATGTGGGGTTATCCCCTCATTGACATTGGGGGTTGGCTCTTTAATCTATTTCTCATATTCCACGTATTTTTAATATCCCTTGTGAGCACATGCACATGTCTCAGACAGGTCTGCTATCTCGCCTTTCACCATTACCTCCTAGCAGGGGATTCTGGGTAATGGCATGCAAATGAGCACCTTTTCTAACCAAATTATATTTCACCATTGGTAAGAATATAAAAGTTTACAAGATTCCTAAAATGTAAGCTCTTTAGGTTTCGTTTACCCTTTCTCCCTCTGCTTACACGTCTGTCATTCTGTACCTTTTGAATTCATGGTTTTTCCCAGCAATATTTTATACAGATCTGTATACATATACATCACCAGCAGTGCACAAACAATGCATAGAAAGGAGGAGAGAATGCAACCTTTCTGAGGAATTCAACACTCCAGCAACAGAGAGCTTAACAGAGAGACAACACTGGTCCCTGATGCAAATGGGTAGGTAGTGAGCTATGCCTTCAATCTGCAGCATACACATCTTGCGTTATTCAAAAATACATTTTAAAAGGTCACAGTTACTGCATTTAATACACTGACACCTACAACAATCTAGTGTAGGAAGAGGAAAAAATGCAAAATAGAGTCATTAAAAGGGCGACACGGGCTGTAACTTCACAGAAAGAACTTACAGTATATAGGAAAAGGCATCTGAAGACTGAATCAAGTGTCTGCTTTAGTTCAGTAAAAAAAGCTTGTATTGTTCCAATAACACAAAGTACCCTCACCAATCCCCATTCATGTCAATTGAATGTACGGCCAAAATAAAGTGAGAAACATCTCAATTGCATTACAGATTTGCAAATATTTTATTGGTGCAATCACAAGCCCACACAGTTTTGATTTTCTTTTTTTGGCAACTCCTGGTAAATTATACAATGCATATATATCCAAGGACTGCATTTCTTTCCAAATTGGTTATGCGGATGTAACAGACTAGTGTGAATGATGTTCGGATATATTGTGATATTCTGTGCTAACATGGTCATTGAATTCTTTGGAAACCCTGTAAAATTCAGAGTTATAGTGGGATATGTGGTGTTAGCTGATGGAACAATGCGATGTGCTGTAATTTGTGAAACATTCCGTGTAATGATCTGGGACTCAGTGGAATTTATAGACTTGTGTGTTCCACTGGGAGTGACTGAAAGGATTGTGGTGGTCACGCTGATTTCTTAATTGTCAAAATTCTAAATCTAAACATAATTGTAAAACGTCTTAACGAGCTGCAAATAACCAGACTATGGACAAGCAACTGTCGATATGAAACCGAAAAGATATTTATGCACCTGAGGCCATTTTGGGCCAGGCAAAACAAATCAATAGACAATTACCATAATGATTCCAAGTTGCCACATCATTTCATGCCAAATCAATATGTATTTCAGTAAAAAAAATCTACAAAGTATCAGTAAATATTAATACTCAAGTAACCCTTAAGCAAGAAATGAGGGATCAACTTTATTGTCTGGAATTTGTATTATATTTTTATACTGCAGGAGACATTCATCCAGTGATTTACAACCCAAGCACACAGACCATTTAAAATGCAGGTAATATGATAAAAGTGCACCATACACAAGACAGAGAGTCCCTGCATTTAAGATCTTCCAAGTGCTATTATAATAGACACAGGGATTACAGTAGAGAAGTAAATTCATGGGGATAGAACAGATGGTTTCAAGTTTCTTCTCAGCTGAAAGGTTCCCTTGAAAATGTATATTGCTGAAGCAGTTAATTCTCTTCTCATCTTCAAACCACAATAATAAAGCAAAAAGTTTGTTACAGAGATTGCTAGGCGAAAAAGATCTGCAAGTGTAAGAGGCGTAAGCCAACAGTAGAGACCAGCAGGACAGAAAAGAAAATACTCTTGAGTAGAACATAAGTGGTCAGCAGGAAATACTGGAAGATTCTGATGGGATATATAGAATTGCAGTGAAGGAAAGTACCTTCACTGAAGTTAAAATAAACCTGTAATTAATACAGAACTTTAATAGGAAGCCAGTAGTAATTAAGGAGGAGGTAACTCGAGGGAAACACTAATAAAGGGTTCTCAATTATGTGTCTTTTTTACTTGTTACAATTTGGATAGCACCAGTGAATATTTTATTTATTCCCCTGGCAAATACTTACAAATCTATTTACACTGTTACGATCTGGATTACACTCGGGAAATATTAGTAAGTTCTGCTTCAGCAAATAAATCAGATATCTCCTTACTATTTAAATGTTTGGCTGGCTCCAGTGAAACATTAATTTTGCAAGTACTGCTTCAGCAAGAAATTAGAGATCTACTTAGCCTGTTGCATGAGGGAAATACTATTATAAGAACTCCCTCAAAAACTAATTAGTGTTACATACTGGGCAGCTCCGGTGAAATAGTAATATTATAGTTCTTCCACCACCACGGATCTAGAAATCTTATTCTGAAAGAAGCGACCTCTTAATGTCACAGGAGGAGGAAAATTCAGTGTAAAACCCAAGGCTCGACTAATGTGGGAAAATCCCTTTATCTTCCTGATTAGATTTTGCCCTTCATGCACAGATTTTTGTGCAACATAGAATTTGATGGCATAAAAGAAGCCCTTGGCTTCCCCTATTGTGGGGGAGGGACCATCCGATTGTCATCCCAGAATGCAGTGAATCATGTGATCGCATCAGGAAATGTCTGAGGGGGCCTTGAGCAAAGAGATGGCAGGACGCGCTGGCAGTGAGGGGGGTTAATGAGTTTATTATGAATTGTGGCCATTGGAATTGAAGTACGAGTATATGGGCTTAACACTACTTTTTAATGTATAAAGCTACACTTAGTCTAACAAGGTTAATCTGTTATATGAATGTACTTATTGTGCCACTGCTTTTTAATGGCATTTGGGCCACAGTTTTTATAGGAAACATTATTAAATCCCAAGAATTGATACATTACTGTGCTAGCCTCTCTCTAGGTCAGGGACAAATCCGCAAATTAAGGAAATGATAAAAAAAAAATATATAGGCAAATACCATTATGTCTTATTGAATTAATACCCATAAAATATGTGTTAAAAATCCACACATTAAAAAAAAAAAAAATGAAACGAAAAAATTTAAAATTGCTACACCAATAAAAGGTATTACACCATGCAAAGGTTTCTATGCTTTTATCACTTAGAGTTTGTAATCCCACAGGACAGTGAGTTCTAGCATTATTCATCATTGTGGAACTGCCTGAATTCTAGCCAGTGATGTCCATATTATGAGCTGGAAGGAACCAGGGCCCATTCTCTTTAAACAGTAACATATGCGCCTGGGCCAGTACCTGGAATAATCATTTGCTAAACAGTTCTACATGGCTTAATTAATATAAGACAATAGTGTTTCACACATTTAGAAGTACTTTGCTATTCTAGATATTCTAAATAGCCCCAATTGATAGAGATTTTAATCGTGTGACACTATAGTATGAGGCATTAAACCTTGAACGTTTGATTTCCTTATTCTGAGCTCCAAAGAAATGTCGTTAGCCACTCCGTTTCAGCAAGAAATCGGGGATCTACTAATTAGGGATCTCCAACAGGTGACCCCAGGTCAGATGCCATAGCACCTGGTTACCAGCTCTGCTCTTCTCCTTCAAGACACATTACGCACAGAGTGGCAGGCACCGGAACTACAGATTGGATCTTCTCCACGCCTACTAACTGTACCTGCCCATTCCTTCTTCTCTATATCAGAAATCGCTTCAAGCTAAGGAGAGAAGTGGAACAGTAACATTCAGTGTGTTGGTAGAAAGCAGGTAATCAGCAGCAGAAGGATCTGCAATCCACTGCTCGAGTGCGCCCTGCTCCTTGCACACTTGGACTGAAGAAGAAGTGAGGGGCAGAAAGTCAATTGGTGCTGTACCCCTCCATGCTTCCAGTGCTTCTTCCCACACAGACGCCCAGCTCCCCCAATTCCTCACATGCTTCTGCCCTCTCCCTCCTCATGGAGGCTGGCTCAATGGGATAGCTCTGTGAAACACCCCTTTCAATTCCACCTAAATTACACACGTCCTTGGAGAGAACAGCTGCACAATTTGAAGAATACATTAATATTGGAGTTCTCCTTCAGCATGAAATTAGATATCTCCTTACACTTTTGCAACATTAGCATTGCAATCTTATCATATGTTAATGTAATCATTTGAACATGCCCACATGCTTTAATTTAATGATGGGCTCAGTTGGTTCTAGACACCAGGTTTAGAAAGAGATCGCCTTCACAAATCATTAACTTTGTCTCTGCTAAGAAGAATCCATTTGCTATGCTTTATGGTGAGGAAGTAATATTATTATGCTGAAATAATCAGCAACCTTACAGTAAAGTCTTCATGACACCAGAAACATTAATTGGCACCATCTCAGAAAAATAACTTTAACCCATTCAGGTGGACAGGGCTTGTGGGTCGGCCTTCACATGATTGGCTTGCCCACAGATCATGAACATTAAATATACTTGGCCTCTGTCAGAAGGCATCATAAAATCCATTAGTTGTGAGCATCTCTGAAAGAGCACACATTCATTTGTTGTTTTACTGGTCGAGTGCACTGTGACTAAAACAACCAAAACAAACCATACCTTAATTAGTGTTTTAAAAAAAAAAAAAATCATAAAGTCTCAATTTCAAAGCAGTAAAGGAAAACCACTGTCTCCCTCAACCCATCATTTAACACTTGGTTAGCTTCACTGTAGGAGAAAATTTGCGGTCCAGCACAACTAAGGCAGAGCAACGTGTTGCAGAAGCAATGTTATGGTTTACACAACAATGCTGGAGACATTCAGTACTGTCCGATGATGTTGTTTGAATGAAAAAGCAATAGGCAAAATTAACCTAAGAAAACATGCTGTAGAGACTACCAGTTTTTTTCCATTAAACTGAGATGATGGAGATTGGGGCATTATCTAATGGAAACTCCCATTACAGTCAATGGGAGTTTCCGTGCGACAGATCAGCACTATCGCAGTTTCATGAATAATCCCCTAAGTGTTTATACCCTTCTACTATATTAATTAAAGACAATTACAGCACTCGAGTGTCTTGTTAATTATGGTTAGCGTAGATTCACTTGGTTCTAAAGACAAACGGATTCTGTGCACGTTGAGATCTTTTAATGAACAAATTCTAGAGACGCTCTCAAATTCAATACTTTTCTTTTAAGCTATGCAGTTTTAGACACTCATGAATATTAATATATGTTTTTAATATTCTTGTTGCTCTAAAAACAAGTATTGAAATCTGTACAAAATCCTATAAATAGTTAGAGAAGACAAAAGGTTGCAGATCCCAATCTCAATGCACCTGCGTAACATTTTCGGTTTTAAATTACAATGGGGAATATTCATCGCAACTATGCACAAAAACACCAGTAGCCGTATTAATTAAAATCAGCAATTAAAATGGCAATCAGTCCCTTGCTGCCAAGACCACAGCACGGGGAACATGGCCAAAGGAATACAGTTTCTCCGAACCCTCATATTCCTACTAAAAAGAGGGTTCATTTTTCTACTAAATTTCATGACCTACAAATCCCTTCCTGGAATCAATGAAAGTGTCGGAAATTAAAATATAAATAAACTTTGCTTTGGTTTTGTCCAGCTAAGAAGAAGTATTTGACACACATTAAAATGACTAGTCAACAAAGGCCAAGGGAAATGCCTGAAACAGAAGCTTTTTAAGGGCCAGAGTGTTGAGTAGTCTGCATTGTGATGCAAATTATGCTTTTAGACTATGCTCTGATTATGCATGTTTCCCGTATGGTTAATAATGGCAATTATTTTATTACAGAACACCACCTCTACAAATTGTTTTTTATAGATTGTAAGTACTAGGCCGCTCGTGTTAAATTTGGAGTTAAGCAGTCCTGCCATTCTGATTTACAGTAAACAAATTAAGTATTTCCTGGTTTATCAGATCTTCTTTCACTCTAATGGCCCATCAACAGTTTAACACTTGCAGTTCATAGTTATCTTACACAATGTTATTACTAGCTTAATAGAAAAATTGGCAAGCGCCACAGATAGATAGAACCCATTCCAGCTAATACATTGAATATGTTATCGAGAGAGATCCATCATTCTGCGTGTGTAATGCCTTCTCTTTATTTATTTATTTTTTTAACAGGGACAATTATTTTATACGCACTTCTTCACAAAAGACTAGCGGATTGCCCCATAAATTATCCCCATAAATGCTAATTACATTCATATTTCTCCTACAGGAAGACACTAACTAGAGCAGGAGGGGCCAACTACAGTCCTCAAGGGCTACCAACAGGTCAGGTTTTAAGGATATCCCTGCTTCAGCACAGATGACTCAATCAGTGGCTCAATCAATGACTGAGCCACTGATTGAGCAGCCTGTGCTGAAGCAGGGATATCCTCAAAACCTGACCTGTTGATGGCCCTTGAGGACCGGATTTGGCTACGCCTGGAGTAGAGGATGTACAAACTTTTCGCCTAATATATCACACCTAACGAAATTTGCTGAGCTTCAAAAAAAAACAAAACATTTTGAAGGAAGAACCAAAAAAACTCCACAGCCTGAAATATGGGACATAAGCTCATTTAAATATGCAAAAAGGAGCTCATTTGAATATGCAAATATGACAATTTCCCAGGTATTTCAGGTGTGTTACAGGTATCTCTCCATGTGTTATTTACTGTGTATGAGTGTTTTGGGAGGTATAGAAGTCAATGGCCCATGTTCACTAAAGGGTGCTAAGCTTTTGCACGACCTAACAATGAATGGGAGATAGGACATGCTAAAGCTAAATGACTACTATTCTCTCTTTCTAAATTCTTTATAAAATGAAATAATGAATGAAAATAAAATGAAGGACAAATGACACTACATTTAAAGTTGGATTACATAGCTCTATAAACCCGTGACACACACTGAGGGTCGGGCACTGGCACCCAGACCCCACGTTAGGAGTAAGGTCCCCAATTGGTAATGGAGAAAGAGTCCAAGACAAAGGAGATGGTAATACACAGACCTTAAAACTCTAAATCCTCCTAACGGCGTCCTCGTGGTGTCTCTAGACTGCACGGACGTTACGTCGCTGCGTATGACATCACCTACGCGTTTCGTGTCAAATGAAACTACTTCAGCGGATTAGTCATGTGATCCCATGGTAATACTTAAGTACCTATGTAAGATAATACCTCAACCAATGGGAATCACCATCTGAATATTCTCCTTATCATTTCTGGACTGACCATAAAACGGGCAAAACATCCATACAAAAATGCAAATTTGTAAAGTTAGAAAAAGTTGGGAAAATGGCAAACATTTGGCAAACATCTGTACCTATTATAGTTGAGAGGGATTCAACGTTGGTCTGAACTTTTTGAATATTCTGGTGGCATTTGTGAAACGTGATGTTTATTTGCTGAGAGTTTTGCAACACTGTGATCTTTGTAAAACTTGGTTTTGATCATGCAATGAAAATTTGCTTCTGTCAAAAAAGAGTCTAATACAGGGTTGGATAACTCCAGTCCTCAAGGGCCACCAAACGGCCAGGTATTAGGAATATCCCTGCTTCAGCATAAGTGGCTCAATCAGTGGCTGTCATTCTGTCTGAGCCACCTGTGCTGAAGAAGGGGTATCCTTAACAACTGACCTGTTGGTGGCCCTTGAGGACTGGAGTTGGCCACCCCTTGTCTTGTACCTTAATCCAGTGGCCAGAATGGGTCGAGTCACCCCTCTTTCGCACCACCTCAGTGTAGTTTTCTCCCCTAGTAAACAAGAATTTTGTTTTTACGCAGCTACTATCTATGTCATGGGAGTGCTAGACCCCGCAAAATAGAAGCTACGCCTCGGGGCGCTCACAGGGTCAAAGCAGCATGTGTCATCCTGCTCTTTTTTTTCCCCCTAAATCCAGCCATTTCGTACATTTTTGGCAATGCATTTATATAAGCTGCTGATCCATCCGTTCTTCCGTTATAGGTCCGCGAAAATCCGGCTTCCCAGGGCATGCAATATGGCTCCTGTTTGAAATGCGGAAGCGGTGTAGTTTCCTAAATAGCTGCCATAGCAACCCGAGGAAGCTTAATACATTTATTTTTGAAATCATTAAAAAGGTTCAATAAGTATTAATCTAATACCAAACAACTATTATTATTTTTAAAAAAAATAGGATTTTGAAATAAATGCTGCTTTAAAATGCAAGTTTGTTATTTGATAGATTTTGAGCATAGAAATGTATGCACAAATGAAATGCTCTGAAGAAATGCTTAAATTAAAACAATGCTGGTAAATAAAAAAATATTTCACCTACTGTACTTACTGAAAAGTATTTTAAATGAATACTAATATTTCAGCCCTTTCATGCTGTCCTTGTTATTGGTGCATTGTACTTTGCAAGTGAATTATGATGCTTTTCAAAGGATGCGGTCTGTTCTCTCTCCTTGTGTTGTGATCCCATTTGACTTGTCCTTGCACCCCTTTCTCTCTAACCATCCCTAATGTCGGTATCCCATTCTCTCTCCACTGGACCTATGTTTTTAACATTCTACCTCTCTCCCCATTTTCATATTCACCCCGAAACACCCCTACCTCCCCAAATCCTCTACTCCCATTTCACTCTTCTTCCCCTATTTCCCACTCTGTTAAATTTCTTCCTAGTTGGATTAAATCACAGGGGTTTGGAGTCACTCCCACTGGTCTGAGTTTCATTTCAGTGCTTTGAATTAATTCCCACTGTTTGGGTTTAATGACAGTGGTTTGGATTAATCCCCATTGACTTGGGTTTAATTTCAGTGGTTTGGATTCACTCCCACAGATTTGAGTTAATTTTTACAGATTTAGGTTCCTTTTCTCAGTATGCTTTGTGCTATCCACATATTGTCAAGACCCTCATCTCAAATTATAAATCGTGCCCTTTATTTGGTGCATATTCCTTTTTGCCCCCCCCCCAAAAAAAATAGTTTAATAGTTTTTTTACATTTAATCGCAATAAATCCTATACAGTACATTATATTCTCTTCCACACTGTCACTCCAACAGATTACCAGTGTTAGGACTTTTGGCTGCATCCAGGAACTGATTTCTGAGACAACAACAACACAAAATAATCCTTGTTTACTTGTAGCAATTGAGGCGACTGCAGAAAAACATGTGCTCTACTTAACCTTGGAAATAAAAGATAATTTACTTTTAGGAATTCTTTAACCTTGGATATAAAAGATATACAACTGAGAGCGAGTAGAGGGCATGCTGAAAATTGGATGTATTTGTTCTAATTGACTTCTGCATTACAACAACATTACAATGTATTATTGGCTGAAGTATGCTTTAAAAAAACAAAAACTGATACTGTGCCAGGTTGTAGGAGAGCTCAATTATGTTGGGGACAAGATATCTATGCCTCAGTTTCAAAGATGTATACTGTATTTGTATTCATGCTATAAATACAGCCAAATACATCTTCAATTTACAAAAGAAAAATTATTCTGTTCATTAAAGAACTGAAATAACTAAAAAGCATTGGTACTCATTACCACTTTGTTCCGTCATGATCCCCATAGGCCTAATTACTATCCTACTTCTGACTACACATTCTATAATACAAATTAGTAAAATGACCAAGTCACCTCCTAGAAGGTGGTAGCAAAGACCATCGTTATTTATTAATAAACTTGCCAAACAAAGATTTATGTTATAAATACCATGGTACCAATCAAACCCAACCAGAACCAACCCTTCTACCTCTGTCAAGAGCAAGATTCTAGCAACATTCTAGAACGGTAAAAGAATCCTCCAATTGAGGATTAATCTCAGGCATCCAGCTCTCAGCTAAAGTTGGGCAATATACCAATGTCACAGTGCCTCCAACACTTGGCACAACGTTTGGTACATTGGTACAGTACACTTTGTTTGCTACGTCAATGCGAGAAAAAGGAGCTTTAGCACGCCAACCAACTAAGGATTTCAAAGCGCGGATTAGCATGGTGAGCAATTTAAGCTAGTGCCCAAATGCTTGAGAAGATGTGGGTCTTAAGTGATTTCTTGAAGGCTTGGAAGGTGGGAACAGATGTCGATAGGGAGGTTATTCCAAAATCCTGAGCCTTTCTCCTGAGAATGTTCTTTTTCCAATCCCGGGGGATTTAAACTGAGGAAGAATGAGCACTGCATTCTTGGTTGATCTGAGTAGACTGGTTGGCTGATATAAAGTAATGCGTTCCAAGATGTAGCTTAATATCTTGTAAAGAGGACTTAACTCAATTCGCTGTTTGAACGATAAGTGCATATATGTATTTATTTTTATCTTCGAATATATATGCACACCTAAACTCGACGTGGTATTCTACCCAATTTAGGTCAGGTCATTCCTCAGTCACCCAGCTGCTTTCTTTAGCTGAAGGTTCCGAGCTTCAACCCCTGGCAGAAATCGGTACAATAGGTACAGGTCAGAAATAAAAGGTACTGTACAATACCTGTTAAATAGTTACAGTTGGAGGGTATGGTCTCACAGCAATACTCCGGTAATAAAAATTGACAGCAAGTCAATATTTATTACCGCGGCATAGCCCTCTCCCGGGTGCTGATGTCACAGGAATGTTTACTTGAAGCTGCCACATGTGGAGCTGGCTCTCTGTGCAGTGAGACACGCTCCACTTCCTCTCTCTGTTCAACCCCGCTTTTGCCTATGCTGCGGCAGGGCTGGAAGCGAAATAGGGAGGGAGGAGCGTGTTTGCAGATCCGTGTGAGGGGATTCTACAGCGAGCAGGTTTTAAAGTTTGATCTCGCCCTCCATAAACATACGTGCGCTCCTGCCCCTTCCACAACGACCAGCTCACACAATAGGGTCTTACTCAAGTCAGTTTAAAATCATCATATACTGTATACACTACATAAAATTAGCATTTCTTCGTACTCCACAAAGGACTATAAAAGTGACGAATTGTACATTTGTGGAGAGGAGAACTCATGGTATTTTAGATATATCTGCTACGGGTGTATGTCCAGTCAGTACTATATGTGGACCAGGGGTAGCCAACTCCAGTCCACGAGAGCTACCAATGGGTCAGTTTTTCAGGTAGCACAATCAGCCCCTGCTTCAACACAGGTGGCTCAATCAGTGGTTCAGTCTTTGAATCAGCCACTGATTGAGCCACCTGTGCTGAAGCAGGGATATCCTGAAAACCTGACCCATTGGTAGCTCTCGAGGACTGGAGTTGGCCATCCCTCATGTAGACTATTAAAGCAGATCTTCTTGAATAAAGGACTACACACTACTCACCCCCCCACCCCCCCAGAGTGCCACCTGAAGTTTTACTACATACTGTACAGTAGAAATGAGATCAACGAATTTGTGAGAATTAGATTCCTGACAATTTATTCTACTTATTCCCCACGGAACACAAGTCATTCCTCATACTTCCGTTTAAAACCGTTATAGTATAACTTTCTATTGAATTTATTGTTTTTTTTATCTATCTGTTTTTATATGCTTCCAAAAGT
This sequence comes from Ascaphus truei, assembly GCF_040206685.1. NCBI lineage: Eukaryota > Metazoa > Chordata > Amphibia > Anura > Ascaphidae > Ascaphus > Ascaphus truei. Next base: position 382,280,917 of record NC_134486.1, on the reverse strand, counting down.
GCACTCTAAAAAAGATCAAAGTGATCGGGCATTTTAAAGATAGTTGACTTCTAGAGAGAGGATTCATTTCCAGAGTTCTCTCTCGTCATGCAAAAAGAGCCCGTGTTTTTCAAATGTGTTTATAGGAAATCGTCATTGGTGACATGGAGTCTGTACTCATCTCATATGTTTGGTTACCTTGTTTGGCAGACTAATGATTTAAAATATAGTTGTCTGCATAAAAACAAAAAATCACTACTGTTTTTCGTTACTGGTCCAGAGTATGCGATTCAAGAGTGTGCGATTGGAAACCGGTCACAGGGTCTAAAAGCAATTCTAATTGTCACAGTAAAAATGAGTAACAGTAAAAAAGGGGGGAAAAACAAGCGCAAAAAACTGTGAACCAAAAGGATACGTAGTAGTCCAACTTAAAAAAATCCTTGATGGGTGCCGGACCGGACCGCAAATGGGTTCGTTCAAAGACACTTGTGTTTGTTAGAAGAGTGAAGTTCCGATTGCGCACAGACTCATCAAATGAGGAAATATATAGAAAAAAGGGGAGAAAAAACACAATAACGTGATATTACAAATGACAATCAAGGCAACAAGTAACACAACTCCCAATAAGCCCTTTTTGATAGCCATACACCAAGGGTTAAGGACAGAGAGGGTAACAGAGCTCCAGACAGCTCCCAAATAAACTCCTGCTATAAGTATAGGGGTAGAAATAAGTCCCAACGCGTTTCATCTTAAAAAAAGACTTCTTCAAGGGGACGTATTTCTACCCCTATACTTATAGCAGGAGTTTATTGGGAGCTGTCTGGAACTCTGTTACCCTCTCTGTCCTTAACCCCTGGTGTATGGCCATCACTAGGGCTTATTGGGAGTTGTGTTAGCAGTTGTTCCCTGTGTAGCTTCTGTGGCCTCTGCTGTTTGTGTTTTTTATATATTTCACTATAAAGATTTATCCTGTTTTTCCCTGCGTCCTTTTCCTGTGTTCCTGGAGATTTTCAGTTTTTACCTGGTGAAGTTGGTTACTTTAACAACCATATGCTGTTTTATATTTATTTTAATGTGAGTGTCCATTTGGCTTTAGCTATATATGAATTGTGTATATAGTATTACACTATTTATGTTATCTCTTTATTGAGATTATCCTGCTGTGGAGGAGCTGATCTTGATGCTGCAAGTTCTTCGGCTGGCTGAGAGTATCCTTTTTATGCTGTGAATCCTATTGCGAGAGAAGGTCTTCAGTTCCAGCTCTACAGAGATTCCTGACTAGTGTGGTTCACTTAACAACCGAAATGCCTATCTATCCTTGCCGAATGTGAGTTTATTACTTGTTGCCTTGATGGTCATTTGCAATATCACACTATTGTGTTTTTTCTCCCCTTTTTTCTATATATTTCCTCATTTGATGAGTCTGTGCGCAATCGTAACTTCACCCTTCTAACAGTACAAATGAGACAGGAACATGCAGTACTTCACTTATTATTAATGGGAATGCAGTAAATGATGGGTTGCCTGATGGTTCGCTGTATTACAGAAATGCCTTCGCTTTTCTTGAATACTTGAGTTTAGAGGGGCAGTTCCACCTAAAATCTGTTTGTTATTTTTGCCCCTTTTAAAAAAAACACGTCGGATGGGGATAGGTCACCGGAGCCGAACCACGTTAATTTCAGCTCTGAGGAGCCACAGCTCACCAAAATACTTCACGGAGATGGTGCTGCCAGTACAGTCCTCTGCAGGGGAAACAGAAGGGTGGTATAAACCCCCCGCGTCATGCCGACCAATAGGAAGCCGCAACGCCATCTGCCACTGCTTCCTATTGGCCTAATAATCACTATAAATGAGCGACCGCTCAGCCTATTAGAACAGTTAATTAATGTTCCACCGGTGCATAGAGACACAGGGAACCTGTAACGCATAAAGTGTAATTTGAAGAAATAACACTAGATCCCTAACATAACTGCACTCAAGGTGTATAATAATACAACATAATTTCAGACTTAAGTCATAGAATCTCAATAATCTTAATGTTGCAACTTAATATATGGTGGTTCTAAATAAATACTACAGCAGGGATAGCCAACTAATAAGAGTCCACATGCATCGTTGTTTAATAGCATCATTAATTAATAAAATGTTATTATTTTTCATAGAAAGTTATAGATGTTTTAGTACTCTTGTTAGTTGGCTATTCCTATTGGCCTGCATGGCGCAGGGTTTTAAACCTCCATTAAGTACCGGCTGCACCTTTCCCGGTAAGTAAGTATCTCGGGAAGTCGGGGGTCCCTGGAGCTGAAATAACACAGCTCCGGAGCCCCCATGCTTCCTATACATGTAAAATAAAGGGGAGCCCAGCATTGCTACATTGAATTAAAACTGACTTACCACTACAGGTGATTCAAGTTTCACATACTAGCCTACAAGATGAATATTTCTTTAAAAAAAAGGCTATGCGTATATAAGTCTGAGGAGTTAGGATTATTATATAGTAAGTATGATGGATTTGGCCTTCCACATGGTGCTTGCAGCTTCCTTCCTTCAAATGACAGCATGGCTTAAATTGATAGCAAAGCTATTACTGACTGACTATCTTTTACATAGGGACAGGATGTACAAGGAATTACTGCAGCAAGCTGTTCATTTGGAGTAGGGCAGCCCCCTAAGCATGTCACAAAAACCATCACATGAACCAGAAGGAAAATATGTTAAATGGCAGTACAACACAATTAGTGTTAAGGGTGCAGAATATTAGCCCTTTTGCTGCCAAGTAGGCCAAAAACTTAAAAGCAGGTAATTTAATGTGTAATGATATTTGCTATTTTACAGCAGCAGTCTTTGCTGCTGTACTCAAAAAGCCAATCCATTTTCACTCTTCTGACGCTTTGAGCGCCGTGGCCCCTCCAGCACAGTGCGGTCACATGACCGCTTTCAATGGTGGTCATGTGTCTGAGGCGGCCATTTTGGAGGAAACTGAGGAGAAGAGATCCTTGCTAAGTTAGATTACGCATCCTGTGCTCCGTAGTAACACGGGGAGAGGGGGGAGGGTCTCAAAAGCAAAAAAAAACTCTGTTGGGGAGATTACTGCTTTAAGAGATACTGAGACCAAGGTACCAGGGATAGAGTAGGGCTGAAAGAGTGGCTTAGTGAGTTCAAGGCACTGACTGAGCCTGGTTCAATTCTCGGTGTCAGCTCATTGTGACCTTGGGCAAGTCACTTTATCTGCCTGTGCCTCAGGTATCGAATAATAGATTGTAAACTCTACCGGCAGGAAATTTATATGTGCATTGTCAGTGCTACGCAAGAGAAAAACGATTATTATTATTACAACTACTGAGTAAAATAGCTGTTACATATTGCTATAGATAACAAAAAAGAAATAAAAAATACCAGTAACAAAAAGGAATGGTTGTGCTTGGAGAAATAGGCTGTAACCAAATATTAACTTAGCTTTAAATGAATGTTGAAAAGGAAGACTGGACTGCAAGTTACAATCTTTGTACATGGCTGGGATGGAACTGATCACTCTTATTCATTAAAACTACAGGCCCCAATTCCTCACAATTTGTAAATTCTCCATGCAAACAATTTTGAGAAACTGAAAGCCGAGATCCTCAGCTTTTTAATCAGTAAAAACAGCTGTACTTAGTTTTATTAGATGAAGAGACAAAAGATCCATTAAAATGTCTTGTCACTGGTCCCCCTATCTGACCGTAATGATACAGCACAGGGCCCTCTGCTTAAAAAGAGGTTGAAAGCCTTCGACCAGCAACATTTTTATTCCCTGCAGTATTATTTAACAAAATGCTTCTATCAATACACATGGTTTGGAAATTAATCATAGTTGCTGGTTTTAGGCCTTATTCATTCAGGGGCCTATCGGAAACTTCTACTTTCTCTATCATGTACACTTCGTTGATCGAAGAGCCATAAAATACTCTATTCATGTAGCCGGTGAAAAGCACTTTGGCTTGTGCTTTTTATTGCACCAAACGATTCCCACATTTTAAATGCAGCTCTGCGGATAATAGTCATTAACACAGCTTTTCATTTCCATTATCTCCAAGTTTAATTTATTGTGTTTTAATATGTTAACAGGTGATTTATGCTTTTAAATCATGAAATGCCCTTAAAACACACAGGTGACAGGCTTTAGAATGAAGACGGCAATGTCAGAATATCAGGGAAAGGACACAATACCATAGGACTGGCACAGTACGAGGCCGAAAAGCCGCGACACTGTGTACTGTATTTCTAAATCTAACGAAATGCTTTTATTTGTGCGAGCTTTCGAGATACACTGATCTCTTCTTCCGGCGATGTTACAATGAAAGAAGCAAGCAAAGGGTATACTTAAAAACAGAGGTGTAGGCCTCCCGAGTGGTGGGTGAGGGTGGGTTAACCCCTTAATGACTGTAGCGGTTAATAACCGCTATGCTGATTAAGGGGTTAGGGGACATTACATTGGTTGTTTTTATTCTTGTTTATGTTTTGCAGCATCGGAGGGGGCATGGACGGTGATGAAGATGAGGATGGCCTTCATCGTGGCAGCCGGACAAGGGTGAGTGCAATATGTATTTAATGTTCTTTATGTATTTTAAATGGGCAAATGCACTATTATCCATTTGTGGATAATAGTAATTATGCCCATTACTATACTGTATGTGTTAGGGGGGCGGGGGTTATTTCTTTATAAGTATGTATGTGTTTTGACAATTAATTTGGGGGGGCACAGAATTGGTACTGCAGGCCCGCGGTTAGCACCCGAGGGCCCCCGCCGGCCTATAGTATCATTGATGTGCATATACGTGTATGTTAGGGGGGTATAGGGGTTGTTGGTGTAATATATATATATATATATATATATATATATTTATATTTTTATTTATTTGTTTAGTGTGGGGCTGTTGTGTGTGTATTTTTTTTATTGTGGGTAGCGGGGGTGACCGAAGTGGGTATTAGCCCCAATGGTGGTTTGTTTAGGGCTTGCGTGTGGGTAGCGGGAGGGCTTAAACCCTTCATGACCGTAGCAACCCCCCCGCAAGCCCTAAACAACCACCAAGGGCCAAATACCCCTTTCACCCACCCCCGCTACCCACAATAAACCTGGCACGGCTGGTTAACCCCTTCATTGCCTCAGCGGTTATCCGCTAAGGTAATGAAGTGGCCTTTAAATGCATTTTTCCTGCCTCGGATGCATGCCGGGGGGCTCCGGTGCTGGTATTAATGGAATCAGCTCCGGAGACCTCCGGCATAAATCTCAGGCAGGAAAAAGGCCTGATTTTTTCTAAGTGCCATTCCGCCGCCTCTCCCCAGCAACTTGTCAAATTTTTGGGGCGAGACGGATTGGCGTGAAAATCTAAATTCTAGAGTGGCGCAAATCTACTCGCCACTACTAGAATTGAGCAGGTTTCAAAACATGGCTAGTTGCGGCGCAAAGTGCCTTTTCGCCGCGCCGATGGCGGGAAAAAATAACCGCCAACAAGCTTGGCGTTTTTTTTGCTTTTCGACAAGTTTTCGGCCCTTACTGAATCGGGGTATGCATTTTTGGCGCAAAATGGCCGAAAAGTGACTTTGCGCCGCTTACTGCATGAGGCCCTTAGTCTTAGACCAAGCCTCTGATTGAGCTACCTGTGCAGAAGCAGGGATATCCTGAAAACCTGACCTGTTGGGGGGGGGGGGAGGGGGGCAGTTGAGCACCTTTGTGTAAAGGGAATGGCTTGTACATTACTATTTCTTTCAATGGCGCTGTGTCAAATCTCACATTAAATATAGCGTACGCCAGCTTTGACACAGCGTGTCGCCTTGAAAGGAGCAGTTAAAAAAAAAAAAAAAAAAAAAAAAAAAGGATTACAAAAAAAATAGAACTGCCCTCCATTACCACCCCAGTGTGGGGAGTATATCGTTCCAACAGATGAAGGAATCTTTATCCTTAAATGCTAGAGCATAAGATATTGGTAACATCTAGTGGGAGCCTTCACCACACAACTACATTAGTTTTGGGGATAGCATATAATTGAGTGTACCTTCCACGTTTTTTTTTTTTTATAATTTTAGAATTTCGTCTATGAAGAACTCTAATGTTGGTCCTCCAAAAGGTATCACAGCCTACGACATATCTACATTTCTCCAGGACTAATACAGCTACTAGAACTTGGTCCTAAAGTCATCTCTCGCTGTCAAAAGCATGGGGACCATTGTGAAAAGGCAGACGCAATCATATCATTTTATTTTAGTGGTGCATCAACGAATACTTTTCTTTATCACCTATCTTGAAAGTCAAAAATATATATTTTCATTCCCTTTCCTGGCCAATGCCTTGTTGTACATTCCTTTGCATGATGGGATGCAGAGTGTAGTTCTGAATGATTACTGCTGAGTGCATTTGTGTGAAGCATGACTACAGTATTGAGGACATTCTCTTTATGAATGCTCCATTATACTCCTGTACTGCAGTCCTTCTCTCGTCATTGAGACTTTAAGGAAGATTATTCATAACCCGACATGAAATGACAACACTGCCTTTGAGACAACCATGATACATCTTTACAATATGTGCTTATATACACGTAAGCTGCTTTATTGACTAAGTCCCCAGGTTAAACACTGTATCAGTATGTTTATGTCGGAAAACTAGGTTGTTTGTAATCAATAAAGCTGAAATTGTCAATATGAACATAAATAACAATAAGTTTTACGTTCAAAAGAAAGATTATACACCATCGGTGGTTATATAACTGACAAATTGAGTCTAAACACCAATATTTAAAGTACCAAGGCAGCGTTGAGCAGGTTATTGGAAGTGACACAGTCTACCAGTGTGTTCTGAATACAAACATGAAGGTATTTGTTAGTGGGTAGAGCAGACCTGCTAAAATAATGAAGAACAGTAAATTGTACACAGGAAAGCATACATCATTGTATTTCTAGTGTAATAATGCAAGGCTAGAGTGTGTAGAGCTTATTATTTCAAGAGAAAGGTCAGTTAGGAGGCCCTGTAGTGCCATCTCTGGAAGCACTGGAACATATTCAATAATGTAAAAAAACACAATCAGATCATCTGTTATTTTCAAGAGAAAGGAGGTCAAGTCAAAGATGATGGAAAGAGCCAACATATCAAAAGAAACATCTTTAGAGACAGCAGACAACTTTCATTTTAAGAGTAATGCTATGAAGAGTGGCTATGAACAAACCAACTATCGAATTACTGTTATTTGAGGCTTTTAGAGAAAATATACACTAACTCCCTGTTACCATAATTTACTTTTTCACCGTTTGTCATACTGCATCCAACGAAAAAGCAAAGTAAAACGCCAAAAGGAAAGATATCACATGAAATTGTAGTGTAATTTATTAACAAGAAAGACCAGACACAAGGAGGGGGCGGGGGGAAGCATACAGTTAGACAGAAGAGATAAGTGCAGAGTGTTGTAGGCTATTTACAAATTACATATACCAAAAGCAGTAAGGCATCTGAACTGAAGCACTGTAGAAGCTCTTCAATGTTGACTTCTTCTGTTTTAATTTAGTATTCTTGTCCCAACAACGGAGAAGGTTTAATAAGGACAAGACAATGCAAGACAAGTAACAATAAAATCAGCATTTTCTTCAGTTCTATATTTGAATGAGATGCAAACCACCCTAGCTCATGTCTTCTTCCAGATTAATTATTCTATTTATTTTCACTGTAGAAGGGCTGCAGAGCCTACAGACAGTACTAATTATAAATGCAATTAACAAGTGGCAAAAATAAATAAATAAAGAGAGACATTTCTCTGTTGTTTCACTACCTTTGCACTGATGAAGGCCAGTAAATCGTAATTAATCTCAAAGCTACAACTGAAATACGTTCTCATCTGGCACACAATGTGCATTGTTTAGAACCTCATGGGTTACTTTATCAAGGGAAATTGTAGGAGGTAGAAACTTTTTAATTAAACAGTACAATTAGACAGTGGACGATCGCTATACCTAAAACTTGTTCAAAGCGTATTTTAATATTTCACTTGCAGAACCAGTTGAAATGTTGTCATAACAATGAAGATGCAGAGGATAAAACATTGTAGCTACATCATTAATGGCTACATCTTGAACAGCTATTAATAACTAATAGCACCTTCATTACAACTGTTAAAGCTGCTTAATGTTAGAGCTGCTCGTTTGCCAAATAGAAAGTTGGTAAATAGGAAATTATATTAAAAGCCATCAGTAAATAAATGACTTCCAACACATATCTATACAAGCTGCATATCTTAACCACTTTAGTACTAATTAGGTTTGCCACATTCATTTAATTATTAGCCACATTTTATTTATAGAACTTCTAACAAACGTATCAACGATCCTGCCTGCCTTTTGCTATCTCTGATTGCACTTGCATGGGAACTTTAAATAACATTTAAAGGAAGAAAAAAATGTAAAAAAATAATAAATTAAAAAAAAAACATATGCAAATTTAATTAGGGGATTGCTATTAATTTACAATCTTCTAGAGTTAAGTGAAGCATAGCACATCTGCAATACATTGTACACAAAACTACTGATTTAGGAATGTATAATTAGCATTGTAGCATAAACATGACAGATTTCAACAAGAATGTTTGAATACTTCTGCCTCTCATCTACACTGTAACATTAAGTGTTCCTCTAGGGAAAAAGAAACCACAACAAGTTATATAAATAAAAAGAGATAGATAGATAAATAGATAGATACACAATCCCCTCGTCCTCAACAAGGCTAAGGTCCCAGTGTGCGCGTGCGATGGGGTGCCTGGCGGCGCTCGTTCCCAGCATCAGCGTGACCAGGTGGACTACAGACAACTCGCAACAGGGAGGCGTGGCAGGGGCACGACCATGACGTCACGCGGCTGGTTCGCCCTCATTGGCTGAATCGCTGGCAACACGTGGCCAATGCTCGGCCGTCGCGCCAAAAGACAAAATTCTTGTCTTTTGGCAAAGGCGGTAGCGCATCGCGCATTATGCCGGGCGCGCAGGCAGCTACTGGGACCGGCCCCATAGAGGAACGTTGTGTGCGCCACGCACGCATTCGCTGTCACAGCCAAAGCCCGAGAGTACTTTAGGGGCAGGCGATGGAAAGATGTGGCCTTCTTTTTGTTGCACCGCAAGCTTAAGATCGCTGAACTGCAAGGTGTGTGTAGGCAGCGAGTCTGTCACTCACCGCTGGAACAGCGACACTTGCCTCCACGCTGCCTAGCGTCTGCCACCTTTAAGCACTGTGGAGGCAAGTGGAGGCATTGTGGAGGCAAGTGTTGAGGTTTCCGGCGGCGAGTGACAGGCACTCTGCCTTCACACAGCATGCATTTACGCGCCTTTAATCACGTGCTCCAACAAAAAAGGAGGGTGCATTTTCCACATCAGGCTAGTTGACTTGACCCTTGCGATCTCATTGACAGAGGTATGGGCAAGGGTCTTAATTATTTGAGGGTGGAGGGGTCTGTGAATATGATGGGGACAGGGTCATCTATGTGATCAGATAAAGGAGGTGTCTGTGCAGGTACAGTAGAGGGTGTGTCTGTGTAAGTCGATGGAGAAGTGAGTTTTTTCTTTGACTGGTGAATGAGTTATATTTTTCCAGGAATGCACATTTTTAAAAAGGTCTTTATCAGCCCTGCACATTTTTTTTCTTTTTTTGTTAAGTCTGGTGCTGTCATACCTGAACAAACTTGTTGAGACAGGTAACTTTATATGACAATAAATATACTGCAGTACAAATCTTTACATTAAGATGAACGGTTTGTTAACATATTAACCATAAATACTCATTAAATCTGGCATTTCATTCTTAATGTAACAAACTTGCTGAAGCTGTATTATTCTTGGCAACAAAAAAAACCCAGATTCTTCCCACAAGTAGCGATACCTTCCAGTGGAATTGTTTATAGATTACATTTGCACTTGACCTTTTGAGATCTGACAAATGTCTTCTACAGATTTACTATGTCTTCTGCCAATATGTGTGTGGTACTGTATCTGAATGAGAGGTGTTAAGTCTTTAAAGCTCATGTTCAAACTGCATCAATGAAAACCTATCATGCTGGTCCATTAAAAATGTATCATAAGTTGTTGTTGAAGAGGCTTACAAAAAAAGTAGTGATACTGTGTCGGACTTACAACATTTCTGAATTTAATAAACATGCTTTTAATATGTATGCTTTAAAAAGCAGCAAGGGACAGCGTCTTCCTAAACCAAAAACAATTGTTATTGAATTAATAAGTGGAAAGCTAGGTGTGTAACCAAAACAGTAGTGGTATTTCTACCACGACCACTTGGGCCACTGCTCATTATTCACTGATCATTATTACATTCAACTATTACTATTTTTGTAGATTTTGTAGTGATGCACATCATATTATTACAAGCTATCAATTCCACGCTAACACAAGTCAAAAACTAGTATTGTGATCATTTGCAACTTTTAAAGAACATTTAAGCAAATGGTAAGAAAAAATAAATAAACGACAAATACACCTGAAATCATTGCCTAGTTTATTTATAAACTATTTCCCCAGAAACAAATGCATTTAGAGTTACCTCTCGTTTTCAAGGCATGTCCTGCTACAAAATAAAGTTATTTGTCAACGTATGTTGTATAGTGGGGGTGTTTTCCAGGTTTTAGACATGAAGACCATGCTGATATACCAGCAGGTAACATAAATAGCTAAGTACCCTTGTGCCAATCACCTGCAGGGCATGAAACCCAACTGCTGGAACCAGCAAGCCCTTACTGACATGATCCACAGCTTCGCGTTGGGTAGGAGGGCAGAGCAAACTGTTTAAGAATAGTCGGTGATAAGAGTGCTGCTGTGTAATAAGCGCTGTGCCTTTGCCCAGGCACGCCACAGTCACTGTGCGAGTCCCTCTCCCGGAGCGCCCTGAGCTCTCCCCGGGGGCGCACAGCACTGAGAGGAGGTGCATGGAAGAGACGCCAGGGCTGCTAATGACACATTCCATGCGGGCATAGACACGCCAGCACATCTGGGCACACGGGGATCTTACTGTATGAATGAGGGGTGGGTTTCAGACACCAAGAGCAGGAATAAAAACACAGGATCGTGTTACACCAAAGCTGCCAACCCTTCCCTCTCAGTATATCTGCGAAATATGTATATATTTTTCGTGTGTGTGTGTATATAAATATATATACACACACACACACACACACACACACATATATACAAACATCAAACACATTTTCACACGTATATATATACACACACAGAAGCTTCCTTACAACTTTTGTCCACTTGTAAAAAAACAAAACAAATTGCAATAAGGCACTTAGCAAGGATGGGTAACTAAGCTACTATATTGAGTACCTTTTTTTTTGTATATTTATTAAAACCTTTCACAACTTAGCAGCCTCCTATATACACCAGACTGGCCTCTCTCCCCCATGAATACGTCCCATGCCATACATACATACATACATACATACATACATACATACAAGTATTAGGAGACGAGTGCATGGCAGTAATGAATAGTGGGCAGCTCCTGTACAGTAGGTGCTGTCTGGCGGAGCCACCGTCGCTGCTGCTCCCTTGCTCCCTGTAGCTGCTTGTGCATCTATTCTCTCCTCTGACAAGCAGGAAGTTTTTTTTTTTTCCTCCTATTTTTTTTTTTTTACATTTATATATAAACCCCCCCCTCCCTCTCGCTTCTATCGCTAGCAACAGCGCAAGCGCATAGGATCATTATCATGCACTTAATAATACACCGGAGGATGCAGCCGGACATCTCCAACAGCAACAAGATCGTCCCCCAAACCGATTCCGTAAAAGAGATTAAACAAGCAAAAAAAAAAAAAAAAAACACAGCCCCCTTACATAAATCTGACGTGTAATCATGTTACCAGCAGCCTGCCCAGCACCACAGCCCGTTACTGAGCCCTGTGCATGCACTCAGTGCCGGGGACAGCCTGTGCTGCTGTGCCTGCTATCTCTCCCCCTTGCTCTGTAGCATTCATTTGTTTCGTGTTCATTGCTGCTTACCTGCACCTTGCAAGCAGCTCTTCCTTGTCCTTGGCTTCCAGTGATAAGCAGGAGGTAACAGAAACAAAATGTAACAGACTTTCTTTAATACTGTTGCCAGAAGGAGGGCTGCCTATTGGATGTCTCGCTAGTGCTTATTCACTGACAGTGAAAGAGAGAGAAAAAAATAAAAACCCCAAAGCAGCTGAAGGATCCCAGAAAGAGCTTGCAGTGTGCCTGGCCCAGGCTTGCAGGAGCTTCCAGCAGGCTGTGCAAGGTTGTTGTTTCTGGGGAGGTGAATGGTTGGGGGGGGTCTGTGCCCCTGGGTTTGCAGCTTCAGCAATGTGGGCTGGTTGTTGGCGATGCCTGTGTGTGAGGTGCTGGTTGCAGGATCCGTACCATGCTCCCTTCTGGCTCCCTGCTTTTCTGAGGCTGTCTACTTGGTTGGATGGGGGGGAGGGGGGCGGGTTCAGGGAGCGTCACGGCCGGGAGGGGACTCCAATCACACAGGGGGAAGGGGGCGAGGCGCAGAGACACAGTGAGTGCAGCTTCTTACCAGCCTTGCCTGCCTCCAGCCTGGAGGGCTGCAGCCTCTCCAAGGTGCAGCACTACACTGCTGATAGTGTGTGTTCCATACCTGCAGGTTAAACCACTCATCGAAATGTGTTGCTGCCTGCTGGAAATTACAGAGCAACTATATATATTTATATATATTTTTTTTTATTATTATTATTTATTTATAAGTCAAGGTTAGCAGTAATTTTTTTTAAGTGTTCTATTTAAAAAAAAAAAATTTAAGTGATATATTGTCTATTTTAGAAATACCTTTTTGCTTTTATAGAATTAACTGGTATACATATCTTCCTAAAACAGAATCCAAAAATATTTATACCACTATTTGATATCTAAATCAGGCACAGTGCCAATACTTATTTAAGGCCACTTTAGCCACCTGTTAAAAATAGATGATTCAGGCCTTAATATTGTTATTTGTAGATAAGTATTTTTCAATAAATTGGTGGAAAATTGTCGTGGGAAATGTTAGTAAACATGGTGTAGCCTAAAGTTTCCTTGCCCCAGCGTTATTCTTTATCCTATATCCTTACTTAATTGGTACCCAGTCATAGGGGGGCATTAATAAAGCAGAATAGCTTATCCCTGGCAAAGCAAACAGGATAGATAATTATGAACCCCATTCTGATACCATTTGTAAAAAAAACAATGACTATTTCCAGACTTTCGAAAATGATCAAAAACACATAATTTTAACCATTAAAGCATATTGGTGCCTTGTGTTAAATACTGTATGGCCACTAAAAGACTATGCATACTTTCAATTTGTTAGGGGCTATACAGATCCTTAAATTTAGCTGTCCGATATAATGTATGCAACAGCTTTATCGCTAGTAGGATAGTTTGTGGTTACATTGGTAATAAAATTACATCTAGTTATTTTGCTTAACATTGCAAAATTACACTTGTCTAACCTTTTAGACCCGCTCATTAAATAACTTTATTGATAAAAATGGCAGAAAAAACAATACAACGTACAAGAAGCAAAATATATGATTTTTCCGAATTGGTTTGTGGAACTGTAGGATTCCATGAAACAGATTGAAAACCACTACTCGTGTCCATTTTGGGTATTATGTAACTCAGTAATAGAAGTGTTTTTAAAAAGTAGCGAAACTGTTTTATTTATGAAAACACAACCCCTTTGAATGAAGGGAGATAAGCTTTATGATATATAATGCTACAAAATAGAAAGAGAGGTTGCTTTTAAAACATCTCTTATTTCTATAAAGTTTAGGTGTGTACAAAGATGTATTCTTGGCCACTCATAATGTCATACTGTGGACTCCCATCTGCAACCCAGTAGTATGGTTATCAGGCTTATGAAGGTCAAACGGGTCCTACATGACATAGCACTTTAAGAACAGTTACCATCATCCTGTATTTTTGAAAATCATATTTTCTTGTATTAAAGGACATATGCAACATTACAACATCATTTTATAACAGATATGTTTCTGAAATATGTTTTTGAATATATATATATATATATATATATATATATATATATATATATATATATACTCACATATTGACATAACTTGTTAGTCCAAATAAAAAAGGTATCACCTATTACTGAAGAACTAATTTATTCTGCACTATCGCAACTGGACTAACACGGCTATTTCCATTATATATATATATATATATATATATATATATATATATATATATATATATATATGTATATATATATATATATATATGTATATATATATATGTATATATATATATATATATATATATATATATCCTCTAGATCAGTGGTCCCCAACCCGCACATGTGGGGCCCCTGGATTGGTTCTGTGTACTTTCAGATAAAATAGGCTTAATGCATAATTCTTTACTTATAGCTTATACTTATTACTTCTGTATCTATAGGGAAGCGGCAGGAGCGATCAACAGGGAGCGTGAACGTTTCTCGTAGTTCGCAATAGGTGGCAGCACTAGTTGTGGTCTCTGCTTCTTCCCTGTTTTTTCTAACGGGGTTCATCTAGTGTAGTTTGCTCAGTTAGCCCTGTGTGAAGATGAATAATGGGAAAGGGAGGGTTGAGATTGGATCCGGCTCTTCCGGGTGGAACGTCGGCTTATTATATGTATACCAAATTATCATACAGAAACTTGCAAGTTCTTACAAAAATAAGAATATATTAATTTCTCCTGATGAAGTTTATTTTTATTTAAAGGTGTATGTGTCTCCCTCTAGGAAGTTGGATGCCGACCGCTGAGGGGGGGGGTCGCCAGAATTGTCATGGAAAAAATGTAACACTTGCGCTCACCACGAACAAGGCGGGACCTTGGTACTGAGGTGAGAAAGTATGAAACTGCGCACCCACAGCAGCGGATGCACGCCTAGAGGGTGAATAGTCAAGATTGCCGGGTCTGGGCTGGAGAGATTGGGTTAGTCTTAATACTTGCCGAGGTCGTAGGTAGGTACCAGGAGAGTAGTCAGTGTCCGGAGTGCCATGTTCTGGGGTTGGAGCCAGTAGGAAGGTAGTTGGTCCGATAACCGTGGTCAGGGATGGAGAATAGCGGATGGTCAGAGGCAAGCCGGGGTCGGTAATCCAGAGAGAGGTCCTAAAGTGAAGCCGGGTCAGTACAAAGAAGAGAAAAGCAGCAGAGGGTTAAAGCACAACAGGAACAAGGCAAGGTAGGGACATGGGAACACAAGGCTACCATGAACTATGCTCAGCCAAAGAATGAAAGGAAAGGCTGAGCATATATAGGAGAGCTGGACGAATAGGACTGAGGGGAGGAGCGGAGGCACGGCCTCTGCGGAAGCAGGGATAGGCTGAAAGGTGCAGAAGACAGGTGGGAGAGCGACTAGTGTTGATGCGCAGTTGGGGAGCGGTGCACACGCGTCACTTGTGCGCGCCAACCAGGGCGGCCGCGCGGTACCAACGGAGGGGCGGACCAAAGCTCCAATGGATCCTTGAAAGCCCTCTGTGGGCGCGCGCTCTGTAAGGTGCATCGGAGGCTGTACAGCAGGAGGCAAGGAGGAAGCGCGATGCAAGGAGCGCTCTCTCTGACCGCTTGCAGCGGGATGCTGAGCAGCATGATTCCATACAGCACCCCCCCCCCTTGAGGAGTGGCCTCAACACGACTCCAATATGGGTTGTGGGGGTACCTGGCGTGGATGCGCCTCAGCAAACTGGGAGCATGTACTTGGTGATGGGGTATCCAGGACCTCTCTTCGGGTCCAAAGTACAATATTTAAAGGACAGGTGCAAACGAACATGATACATTCACTTAAAAAAATCTATGCCTCTGCAGCAAAATGTTTTTAAAAAGCATGTTGAAGAAAGCTTGTCTGCTGTACAGGCTAGCAATCATGTGACTAAATATATTGAATGGAGACCATATATTGAATATATTGATGGAGACCATTCATTGACGGGGAGTGTGTGAAGAAGTGCATGGGAAAAGCAATGGAGAAAATGTGCCCTGACATGTTACATTGTATCGGGAATGTCAGGTTATCTGCATCTACGATCACCAGATGTGTTAAAGACATGGGAGAAGAGCTACATACCACACTGATTGACAAGGGAAAATATTTTAAATGTTTATCTTTGTCACTAGATGAGAGCAACGACATAGTTATGAGACACTGCGCAACTACTCATTTTTATCAGGGGCATGCATTCTAATTTACGGCGTTACAGTAGAGTTGTGTGCACTGCAGAGTTTGAAACTGCCGATCATTTATTCGTGGAGGTGTGTGAATCTGTAAAAAAAACTTAACCTGAGTTGGGATCAACTGAAAATGATCTCATCTGATGGTGAGACACACAATGCTTATCGCTCTCCTAATTATGCTAATTAAAATATTCTTATCTCATGGTGCATAGGGTAGAGTTAGCATGGACACAAAAATCCAAGTGGGGTAGAGACCCTCAATTGGACAAGAAACCCAAAATTGCACTCTATGAGAATAAAACACTCAATGGGACTAAACAATATATCCCAGGCTGATAGCCAAAGTGCTACACGACGCAAAACAAAAAAGAATTTATTAAATACATGAGGGAGCAATATCAGGGAGTGTGGGGTATGAATAAGGGTGTGTTTAAAAATACGGTAAATGGTGGCCAGAATAGAGAGTGTTCTCTCTCACTCATCAGGTATAATTCACATATAGGGAAAGCCAATGCGAAAGCTTAGGGTATGTCCCTTCAGAGAGTACCTGGTGGTGGGCAATGAGGTATAGTCAGCCAAAGTCCTGACAAGGTATACGATGGAAAATTCTACCAACAGCAGGAGATACTAAACACAAAGAAACACTTAAGGTGTAAAGGAATGTATCCCTGGTTAATCCGAATCACTTGAAAAAATGTAACATATGCTGAATAATGTAACATGCGTCAAATGGTAAGTGTATCATAACACTAAAGTAGAGCAGAGGATTGGTGTTTCAGCATATAAATACATGTATACCCATCATCCCCTGAATAGAGTTGTCTCCCATTCATCAAGCTGCATACATAGTAATTGAAACTGTGTATATATAGGTCAAATCGGACGATGGCATAAGGCAAGAAAAACGGGTATTATTTGATATTTATCTCTACTTACCCGTTTTTCTGCTCTACTTTAGTGTTATGATACACTTACCCATTTGACGCATGTTACATTATTCCGCATATGTTACATTTTTTCAAGTGATTCGGATGAACCAGGGATACATTCCTTTACACATTAAGTGTTACTTTGTGTTTAGTATCTCCTGCTTTTGGTAGAATTTTCCATCGTATACCTTGTCAGGACTTTGGCTGACTACAGTATACCTCATTGCCCACACCAGGTACTCTCTGAAGGGACATACCCTAAGCTTTAGCATTGGCTTTCCCTATATGTGAATTATACCTGATGAGTGAGAGAGAGCACTCTCTATTCTGGCCACCATTTACCGTATTTTTAAACACACCCTTATTCATACCCCACATTCCCTGATATTGCTCCCTCATGTATTTAATAAATTCTTTTTGTTTTGCGTCGTGTAGCACTTTGGCTATCAGCCTGGGATATATTGTTTAGTCCCATTGAGTGTTTTATTCTCATAGAGTGCAATTTTGGGTTTCTTGTCCAATTGAGGGTCTCTACCCGACTTGGATTTTTGTGTCCTCTCATCTGATGGTGCAAGATATGTCTTGGGAAGTAAAACTGGTGTTGTTGCAAGAATGAATGAAGAGATATTGAAATTAAATGCTGCGTTCCCATGCGGAGGGGAGGGAATGTGATGAATATTGTTGCATCAAGCGGGAATTTGATCAGGCATCATGGCCTGTATCGTCGCCAGTTCCAAAATGTCCTGTCTCAGAGAGATGTAGACTATAGTGATTTGCTGTACCATGCCGAAATCAGGTGACTTAGCAGAGGCAACCATTGTTTGCTTTTCGTCAAGGAAATTATATCTTTCTCACTGAGAAAGGAAGAGGTCAAGAAGCAATGCCTGATCTTGAATGGATTTGTCTTTATTAGATGAGGTAACATGTGACCCATTTGAAACTAAGGCTGCGGTCCCAGTGACTGCCACAGCGCACGCCTCAGTGTATAAGCGTATAAGCACCGCCCCTCAGTAGGGCTGGGCCCAGTACTCACCTTCACGCTGAAGGTGCAGCCGCGCCGTACTGGCAGTTTTTTAAAACTCAATGATATTGAGTGTAGAACTTGCAACGGAGGCGTGGCCACGCCCCCGCCGGCGGTTCACCCAATGAGGGCGAACCAGCCGCGTGAGGTCATGGCCACGCCCCCGAAAACTCCCAACCACGCCCCCTCCCGTCGCAATCTCCCTCTCTCTCCTCAGACCACAGATCGTGGTTAGTGATTTGCACGTGACGCCCCCCCTCCCCCCCCCACCGGGCGTGCGTGTCACAGGGATGACTGGGACCGCAGCCTAAGGTTACAATGTAAAGGGAAAATTATATGTATGCTGAGGTGAAAGCTTTTGAGGGAAATAAATATTTGTGTAAAGCAGATCAGTGATAGTCATTTTTCACACTTCTCTTGCTGTAAAGAACTCCCATTCGGCAAGAACTTGGATTCACAATTCCCAGTGGAAAGATACACTGAAGCCCTGAACCTCTTGCAGAGGGTTTTTAAAAATAGATTTAGGGATTGCCATAAGCTTGGAAAGGAAACAATGTTTCAGAATTCATTTGAAGTGTCATCAGAAGACTGAAGTGAAATGTATCAGATGGAACTCATTGATTCACAAACCAACGATACTCTCAGAGTCATCCCAAGGAAAGCAGTCTGTTGAACTATTATTCAGGCCTACTGTACCTGACACATTTATGAACCTAAACAAGTTTGCTGCATGTTTGCTCAGTCTTTGGCAGCACATAAGTTTGTGAATAAACTCTTTGAAGGATGAAAATTGTGAAATCAAAGTTTAGGTCAAGACTGTACATAACATTTTATGATTGTGTCACAAACATTGAACATGAAATGAATGTTCTCTCAAACAAAGTGCAGCCCCAAAGATTACACTATCCAAGTGTGCGGTACTGTACTTTTGGGGTTTATCAGCCTGTATGACCTTTTGGACCTGTTTCATAATAATAATTATTATTTACTAACTAATTTATGTAATGTAATAAATGCAGTGATTTCAAGTTAAGATTCCTAAATGTAACTGTAATACCTCTTTTCACTTTGTTAATTTAAAGTTGATATATTTGTGTTGCTGAGTTGGGCATTTTCAAGTGTGATCATATTTGCTTTCATAATATTAAACCTCATTATTCTTTCATCAGAATAATAAACATGAAGTGAAAATGTAAACTGTGCGGGTTATTTTGAATTATGATTTTTTTTCTCTCCAAAATATTAAACTTCATGATGTGTACTGATTTAGATTCCTGCATTTAAGGGTAATATTTTTCATGTTTACTTATATTAAGTTATTGATTATTAACCTCCCCTGCTTGGCTATAAGGGAGTTTACATAGATGTCAGTGTTGTTGGCTATACAGGGTGCATTACCTATGTCAAGGGTGCTGATCCGTGCAGGCTGGGCAAAGTAGATCGGCGCCAGGAACTTTGTAGTTATTAAATAAAACAATCTTAATTTGTGCTATAGACAGGTATAACTCTTCCTCAGTTGCATCAATGCAATCCTGAGAAGACACATTGAATGGGTTTCTTTAATTCACGTCGTGGTTAACCATGCCTTTTGTGATATACTCAATCCCTATCTTTCCAGGGTCCCAGCAGGTGATCCCCTTCCACACTTTGTTAGGATTGGGGTCATAACTATGTATCCAACCCTGTTCCCCTCCCATACTGTACTGTGTTAGTGAAGTAGCAGGGGGTGATTCTTCATTTGTGCACAGCACTTTAGCCTTTCAGGATCCTACTTAAGGTACTGTGTCATAACTTCTGATGATCCTGACTTTAGATTAGTCCCTGGGCCACAGATAAAGGAACCATTCAAGGACACCGATATCCGCTGTTGAAGCCTTGTACTTCAGCTTCCTTTACTAGGGTCCTGACTTTAAAGGACACTTCCCTGCTCAGGAAAACAATAAAGGAAACTCCTACCCCAACTTAACGATTTACAATTGAGATCCTTCAATGGTCTCTCCTCGCAGGATCTGACTGTTGGAATTCTTTTTCATTCCTATATATCACCTCTCTCTCACCCCCTGTCTCTAGACAGAAAAGGAGTGGAGCTAAACCTATGTCTGGTCATTGGCAAACACCTTTATCTAGAGGGGCAGGTGTTTAGTATCTAACTCTTTCAACCCATATAGTAACACCAACAGGGGGGGGGGGGCAATTAAATAATAACAAGATTTATTCACCTTTCCATTTCAAGGTGCAACCATCTTCACACATTTGCCACTTTAATGTTGCCCACTTAATCATAAAAGGTCAAGTGTGACAGTAGGAACAGCGAGGCCTAGCATAATAAAGGTTAAGCCCACTCGTTGCCTGTATACCAGTCAAGATGGCGACCCAGTTACCAGGTCAAAATTGCCATCTCTGGGTGGCAATATGTCTGTCAACCCTGTTAATGCCTAAACCCAGTTAGGTTTCTGTTTCTAAGTTATTCTGTAATGTTTTTTTTATCAGGTTTAAAGATATGTTTCTATATATTTTTTCTGTGACTCGTGCCTGGGCCACTAACAAGGGTTGAGTGGCTAGCATACAATGAGTCATGGACTAGCCTCCATTTGAGGCTAGGTGCTGTGTCCCAGCGCAATGGTAAGGTGGTGAAGGGCAAGCCCCTTCGCAATAAGGGCAGGAGCTGCCTCCTGGTTTGCACGGAGTATGTGTCAACCTCACACCTGAGCTCCTTAGCATACCAGGGTCAGCCCCTTACCTGGCGACACTGAGTCTGGGGTTTGGCCACCAAGTGTGATGTACGTATACTTTACACCGGTATCTGGCACTCACAATATCCTGGCCATCCTAACACCTAGGATTGCTGAGGTTTTTCAACTCCGGACTTCTCATAGACATTGAGGCACCCTCTCTGCAGGGGCCCTTTGAAGTACGGAATTGAAAAAACCCTCAGTTCATTCACCCTTAGCATATTTACATGCTAAAGGATTTTTCCCGGGCTTGCAGAAAAAAGTTTTCCTGCCTTTACATTTAAAACCAACAGTATAACACAGTTTATTAAAACAATATGTTCTGCTTGTGCCACTACTATAAATTTTATATGTGTGTGTATGGTTTCTTTAATCCTTACTGCACTCCAAAAATTAGAGTGCTAGCTTATTCCGTTTGTGCGTTAGCTTCTTTAATTGAATGGGCTATGATGTGGGTTTATGGTTTAACCCCATTCCCACGTCAATTGACTTTCCCTCTTTCAAGTCACGAAGCTAACAAGGTAGCGGATACATTTTGACTGAAACCACTTAATCTAGACCGCAAACCACTTACTCAATTAACCTTGCGGTTGCGAGGTCCAAAACTTAGAAATGGATACCTATACTTGCAACACAGCCACCCATACATAGCCACGCATCTTCAATCAGCGCTTGGTTTAGCGCTCACAGCTAACTCTTATGTCTACAAACCAATTGGCACAGTTTGTATACATTCCTATTACTGCAGTCAGGGAATGGATGTGTAGAACACCAGTGCATCAGAATAAACGAGTCCTTTAAACATTTAAGCGTCTGCCACAGGACTACTCCCAATAAACTGTGGTAAATAATAAAGTTACCCTAATAGGGTTTAGGGGACTAGTACCTAATGCCATAAGGCACCAATAAATAGTACAACCATTGTCCTATACAGTGAGAAATAAAGGTATGGCAACCCACAAATGTAACTCACTTTTTAAATTCAAGGATCCGGAGGAGTATTCCAGAGCAGTAGATTAGTAGCGTGCAGTCCGCTAAGGCAAGGAGCAGGAACAAGTAGAAAAAAAGGCAGTGCACTGCCAAGAAAAACAGGAGGAGGCTCACGGAAGCAAAAAAAGCATTTATTCCAATAAAAAGATCAGACAAAAGCCCCCCATGGCTACAGCAGGTGTCCACCTACGCATCTCGGGCTCTATGCCCTTTCTCAAGGTGTACCCTACTTCGTAGAGTTTTTCTAGGCAGTGCACTGCCTTTTTTTCTGCAGTCAGGGAATGGACTGCAAAATGGGGACAAGATGGTGGGTGTAGGGGACAACATATCAGTGTGGTGCACAAACAGTTAACCCCTTCAGTCCCAATGCGATTTAGGGTTAATCAGCCGGGTATAATGCCTTTATTAATGGCCTGAATTAACTTTTTATCGCCACAGGGCGTGAAGATGCTGGTGATGAACCCAAGACCGTTTTTCTGGTCCAAATCCCTTCCAGTGCACCGAGTACTGCACCGCCCCTCTGGAGATCCTGGAATCCACAATAGCCTGGACATCGTACTCCTGTTGCCCTTGTACGAGTAGGGGAGGAGGTGGTGAGGTGGTATCAGGGAACACAGGTTTAAGCAGTGAGATATGGAAGATTGAGGGAATCTTCATTGAGGGAGGAAGACGCAGTTGGTAGGCCACTGGGTTGATCTTTTGTATCACAGGATACAGGCCGAGGAATCTGGGTGCCAGCTTGGGCATAGCCACCTTGAGGCGTATGTTTTTTGAGGATAGCCAGATCCTGTCTCCTGGGTTGAATTCCTGGATCGTGCGATGGTGACGGTCTGTTTGGATCTTTTGTCTATTAGTTGTGACTCTCGGATTCTCCTGGATCTTTTTCCATAAGTCCTGAAGGAGACAAATTTGATTATCCACGGCTGGTACCTCAGAGGAAGAAGAGGCCAATGGCAGTCGGGAAGGGTGGAATCCATAATTAATAAAAAATGGTGACTCTTGGGTGGACTCCTTACGAAGAGAATTATGGGCGAATTTGGCCCAGGGCAGGAGGTACGCCCAGTTATCCTGGGAGTTGGAAATGAAACAACGCAGATACTGCTCCATAGTTTGATTCATTCTCTCCGTATGACCGTTTGTTTGTGGATTGTACCCTGATGAAAAGTGTAAGGAGATGCCCAACCTTTGAGAGAAAGAATGCCAGAATCTGGAAATAAATTGTGGCCCCCGGTCAGAGATGATGGTCTAAGGAACCCCATGTAGGCAAAAGATCTCCTGAACAAAGATATCTGTGAGCTTGGAGGAGTTAGGAAGTCCCTTTAATGGGATAAAATGTGTCTGCTTAAAAAAGCGATCGACGATATCGAGAATAGTGTTCATCCCCTTGGAAGGAGGTAGATCTACTGTGAAGTCCACAGACAAATGGTTCCAAGGATGGTCCAGAACCGGGAGTGGCTGTAGGAGTCCCAGGGGTCTGCTTTGCAGCGTTTTGTTACGGGCACACGTAGCACATGCTTGGACTAACTCTTTGATGTCTGCCTGCATACCTGGCCACCAAAAGGTTCGCTGTACGAGGTCGGTGGTCCTACGAATGCCTGGGTGTCCAGACGATTTAGAGGAGTGACACCACTCAAGGACCCTTTTTTGGTATAGAGGTGCAGTGAAGAGGTGGCCCTCCTGGACTTTGAGACCATATGGGACATGGGATTGATCCAGATGGATCTCGTCCATAGCATCAAAGGAGTTGGCAGAGATAATTTATATAGAAGGAAGCACTGTCTCCAGTAGATCTTCGGACTTATCCTCAGCGAAGAAGTGTCATGAGAGAGCGTCCGCCTTGAGGTTCTTGGAACCAGGAATAAATGAGATGATGTAATTGAAGCGGGAGAAGAAGTGAGACCAACACGCCTGTCGATTGCCTATGCGGCGGGCGCCTTCTATGTAAAGGAGATTCTTATGGTCTATTAATATGGTTATGGGATTTTCCGTGCCCTCTGAAAGGTGTCTCCATTCCTCGAGAGCAACCTTGATTGCCAATAGTTGCCGGATTCCCACATCTTAATTTCGCTCAGCTGAAGAATTTTTTTTTTTAAATTGCGCATGAATGTAGTCTTGCCAATGGTGATTTTATTTGAGACAGGGTGGCACCGGCCCTGGCCCCGGCCCCACGTCTGATGCGTCCACCTCCAGGGTAAAATGTAATTTGGGGCCTGGGTGGATGAGAATGGGAGCAGACACAAAGGCTTTCTTCAGATGGTCAAAGGCTAGGATAGCAGCTGCGGACCACGAGGTGGAATCGGCGCCTTTCTTGGTTAAGGCCATGATGGGAGCTACTGTAGAAGAAAAACCTTGGATAAATCTGCGATAATAGTTCGCGAAGCCCAAGAAGCATTGGATGCCCTTGAGGGTGGTCGAACGAGGCCATTATAGGGTAGCCTTGAGTTTAGCTGGATCCATCGAAAAGCCAGAATTAGAAATGATATATCCTAAGAATGGCGTGGAGGTTTGATGAAATTTAAATTTTTCCAATTTGGCAAATAGGTGATTCTCTCGAAGGCGTAACAGTACCTGTTTAACGTGGCTGACGTGTTCCTGGGTAGACTTGGAAAAGATCAAAATGTCATCCAGATAGACGATGAGAAATTTGTTGAGGATGTCCCGGAATATTTCATTAACAAAGTTTTGAAAGACAGCCGGGGCGTTGCAAAGGCCAAAGGGCATAACTAGATATTCATAATTACCATCACGGGTATTGAATGCCATCTTCCATTCATCGCATTGGCGTATTCTCACCACATTATAGGCACCCCGCAAGTCCAATTTAGTGAAGATAGTTGACCCCTGTAGACGGTTGAAGAGCTCCATGATCAAAGGTAACGGGTAGAGATTCTTTAGAGTAATATTGTTGAGGCTCCTATAATTGATACACGGTCGGAGAGACCCTTCCTTCTTTTTTTTTTTGTAACAATTTTTTTATTGGACACATTCACATATTAATGTACATACAGAAATGTCATAAGCCCATAACATTTCAACTTAATACAAACAGGTAGTGATCAATAAAATTTTCCCGTTTTCTATAGGGGGAAAGAGAAAGAGTGTGGGGGGGGGAAGAGATGGGGGGGGGGGGGAAGGAGACAAACAAGTAGGGGGGGGTGGGATATGGGTGGATAGGAGGGGGAGGGAGGGGGTGAGGGGTCACCCATAGGCTTCTCTGCTACTCTCTCCTGCGGTCAAGGGGAAGCTAAAGATCCAGGCGGTTGGCCTTTTTGGGCTTTATCTCTCTAACCAGGGGTCCCAGGTGTTCCAAAACTGAGGCATCTTCTTTTGGAGCATAGCCGTCAGCTTCATCATGGTCATGACCTCATTTATTCTTCTAACTACTGTAGTTCTTGAGGTAGTCTTAATCTGTTTCCAGCCGGCCGCTATAGAGCATCTGGCCGCTGTAAGCATGGCCGTGATCAGCCTAGACATTGGCGGAGGAAGGTCCTCAATGGGTTTGTTCAGCACCAGGGTCAGAGGATCCAGGGGGAGGGGAAGCCCCGTAACCTCGTAGATAAGCGTCTGGATCATGGTCTAGTACCTCTGAATCTCCGGATATGACCACCAAATATGGGCCATGTCCCCCTTTTGACCACATCTTCGCCAGCACAGGTCCAGTGTGCCGGGGTAGACCTGGCTCAGCCTAGCTGGGGTCAGGTACCACTGAAATATAATGTTATAGATATTTTCTTTTATTGTTGTGCAAATTGATGTTTTAGCGGCTTGCTCCCAAATCTCTTCCCAGTCTTCCAGATCTATTAGGAAGCCCAATTCCTCCGACCATTTTTCATGTAACGGTGATTCGGTGGGCTAGATGTCGGCTCCATTCCCTTATATCTCGGAAATCAGACCTCTTTGGTAGGTGTTTTTAATGCATAAGGATTCAAATCTGGATAGCGGGGGGAACTTGGAGGTTGGGGATAATGATAATAGGAAGTGACGAACTTGTAAATACTTGAACAGGTGGAGACCCTAGATCGAGAATTTATCTTTTAACGCCTGGTAAGTTAAGATCTCCTCCTTCTGCAGCAGATCGGCAACCATCCTAATATTGTGACTCTGGAATTGGTCAAATTGTCTTGGGGAACACCCTGGTGGGAAATTGGGGTTCCCAAAGATTGGAGTGAGCTGGGAAGGGGAAGCTAACAGACCATATTTCCCTTTGCTTTTAAGCCATACGTCCCACGTGCATCTCATTGCTCCTAGGTCGAACCTCTGTGGCCCAGCCCTGCTACCGGCTGTGGTCCATAATGCCACTTGGAGGGAGTAGGGGCGCGCGTAATGTGACTCTATTTCGAGCCAACAGGCTGAGGCCGGGTCGCAATTCCAAACTACAGCCTGCTTCAGTTGTGCTGTGAGATAGTACCTGACTATGTCGGGGACCCCCACACCTCCTCTTGCTCTTGAAGAGAGCATAACTGACCTTGGGACCCTTGGCCTTTTATCGTTCCAAACGAATTGGAGCAGTAGTGATTGAATGTTCTTTAGCGTCGCTTGTGGCACCGCAATTGGGAGGGTTTGGAAGTTATACAATAACCTTGGAAGAACATTCATTTTTACGGAAACCATTCTCCCGAACCATGAAATTTGGTGTTTTTTCCACGCTTCCAGGTCTTTTTTAATCTGATCGAATAGGGGGGGGGGGGGGTAGTTATATTGGAAGAGGTTATTATAGGATTTGGAGATTTTAACCCCAAGATATTTAATGTAGGTGGAGCTCCACTTGTATTTATAGTTAGCTTGAATGAGTTTCCACGTCTGGGCTGGGAGGGATATATTTAAGGCTTCTGACTTGTCCATATTCACTTTATAATCAGAGACTGACCCAAATTGGGTCAGTAGCCTTTGAAGGTTGGGGAGGGAGGTGTGGGGGTCAGCGAGGGACAGAATTACATCGTCAGCGAATAGAGAGATTTTGTATTCTCTTTCCGCAATTTGGATCCCCTTAATACTTTTTTCTTCTCTGATTTTGGCTGCTAGGGGCTCAATAGTTAGGGCGAATAGGAGGGGGGATAGCGGGCAACCTTGTCTGGTCCCGTTCCTAATTTTTATTGGGTCTGAGAAGCCGCCTGATAATTTAACATACGCTGTTGGGTTTTGGTAGAGGGCTCTCCTATGTTTTGGAAAGGGCCACAGAAGCCAAACCTCAGCATAGTTTGGTCTAGGAAGGACCACTTGATTCTGTCAAACGCCTTTTCAGCGTCAAGGCTCAGAATCATTGCTTTGGAACTGTGAGATGCACGTGGTCAATTACATCCACAATTTTGCGGGTGTTGTCGGAGGCCTGTCTTCCGGACACAAAGCCTACTTGATCTACATGTATGAGTCTAGGGAGAATTGCGTTTTGCCTGTTTGCCAGGATCTTACTGTAGATTTTGAGATCGGTATTTAACAGGGAGATGGGCCTGTAGTTTCCGCAAAGGAGCGGGTCCCTACCCTCTTTATGAATTATAGCTAGATTTGCTGCTGTGATTGTGGCAGGAATCGGCTCCCCTTGAAGGAAGGAATTATACATATCTAGTAGGTAGGGAGAAAGGGTCGGCATGAACATCTTGTAGTAAGAGTTCGAAAAGCCGTCCGGGCACGGAGTTTTGGCTAACTTGAGTGAGCTAATAGCTTGAGCTAGTTCCTCTTGTGATATGTTTTGATTCAGGGTCTCTACCTCCTCGGGGGATAGGGATGGGAGGTTACATTGCTCTAGATATTGTGTGATTGTATTGAGGCTGACCGGGTTTTGGTCTGGGGGGTGGAGGTTGTATAAGTCCGAGTAAAAATCCACGAATTCCTGCGCTATCTCTTTTTCTATGTATAAGACCTGCCCTTTTCTTGTCTGAATACTGGCTATCTGGGATTTAACTCTGGCGCCCCTGAGCTTTGAGGCCAAGAGCCTATCTGCTTTATTGCCTTTGTCAAAGTATTTTTGTTTTGACCACCTGAGTGCTTTCTCTACGTCCTCAAGTTGGGTCTGTTTGAGGGCAGATCTAGCTAGATTTAGTTGTTTTAGTGTTTTTTTAGATGCCGTGGCTTTATGTTGCTGTTCCAGTTGGGTGATTTTGTCTGAGAGGTCTTTTTGGAGCTTATGTTACTTTTTTTTTTTATAAGAGGCGAATGAGACCAGGTCTCCTCTGATAGAGGCTTTATGAGCCTCCCAAAGCATAGCTGGGGCTGAGACAGAGCCTGCATTGATTTGAAAAAACATTGATAGTTTTTGGCGTATGGTTATCTCCGTGTCAGGACAGTTCAGCATAGAATCATTTAACTTCCATTTGTACTGGGTGTTTTTCACAAAGGGTAGGGATAGGGTGAGGTCAATTGGTGCATGGTCGGACCAGGAGATTGAACCTATGTTTGACTGGGAGGATGTCTGGAAGACATTACTTGTACCCAGAAAATAATCGATCCTCGAGTAGGACTGATGAGGGGTGGAGAAAAAGGTATAATCCTTTTGACCCTGGTGCTGAGCCCTCCAAATGTCCACTAGTGAATATTCCTCAATGATGTCTCTAAATTTCTTGGCTTTCTTTTGGGACTGGGTGGCGTATGGAGAGGGAGTGGATGGTAGGAGGGTAGGGTTTGATTTATCTTGTGTGGGGGATGCCACCAGATTAAAGTCTCCACCTATGATCAGGGAAAAGAGGGATTGCTGCTCCAATGACTCGAGGAGATTTCTTAGAAAGGGGAGTTGGTTATTATTGGGGGCGTAAATATTGACAAGTGTAATTGGCGTACCTGCTAGGGTGCCCTGGATTACCAGAAATCGTCCGTCTGGGTCTGGGAGTGACTTGACCAGAACAAATGGGACCCCGGTTCTAATGAGGATGGCTACTACTCTTTTTTTGCTTGGTGAGGATGCGAAATATGCCTGAGGGAATACGCTTTTGAATGTATTGGGGGGCATTGGGGAGTTAAAGTGGGTCTCCTGGATGAGAACAATGTCACCCTTGGATTTTTTTAGGTCCATGAGGACTAGCTTCCTCTTTTTTACTGAATTGAGGCCTTTGACATTAATCGAGATTAGTTTGATGGAAGACATTATGTTACGAAAAAGGTTCTCAGAGCTCCAGGCTCTGATGCTCTTATGTTTCCCATGTCAAGAACTCCGTTTTGGAGTTTTGGACGTAGGTCCAGAGACAGTTTGGAGGAGAGTGGGGTGGATGCCTCAGGGCGGGGGGAAGGAGGGAGGGGTGGGGTGGACACAGTAGGGAAAGAGAAAACAGGCGGACCTTTGCGGGGCCCAAGAAAAATAACCTTAGTCAGAAGAGTGAGCAAGGTAGCGGGGTCAAACACCCCTGGAGAAACTTCCAGGACAGAAAGCCTGGCGTGGGGCAGGGTACAGGGCCCGAGACCCTCCCTGCAGTAGAACGTAAACCACTTGTAACAGCTTGGAGAACTCTCCCTGATCTTAACTAAGTTGTGGAACTTGCCCTTGCTTTGTTCGAGTACTTTGAAGGTGGGGGGAGATTCACACCTTTGTGCTCTTAGCCTTCTAACACTTTTTGGACATAATCAGATTTGGCATATGCGTATTAACATCTGTATGACATTTTCACATTGTGAGGGGGGGGAGGAGGAGGGGGGATGGTGGGGGGGGAGGTGGGGGAAGGGGTTGGGAATGGATGGTGGGGATGGTGGGGGAGGGGGCGTGGGAGGGGATGGCGGGGGAGGGAGAGGGACGGCAGGGGCAGAGGACTTGCTTTCATGCAGGTGGGCAGTACCAGGGAGAGGGTGGGGGGAGATTCATACCTTTGTGACATTTTCCTTTTCACACCTTTTGAGCATGCTCAGTTTTGGGATATGCATGTTGACATTTTTTCAACATTATACCTTTGGACTATGTGCACCTTATCGCGGGTTCCCGTTTTAATAGCATTTTGTCGGGGAGGGGGGGAAGAGGGATGGAAGAGGGATGGGGGGAGAGGGGAGGGGGAAGAAAGGTGGGAGGGGTGGGGAGGGGGGAGAGGGGTGGGGAGAGGGGTGGGGGGAGAGGGGTGGGGGGAGAAGTGAGGGGGGGGGGAGAAGGGTGGAGGGGGGAGAGGGGTGGGGATAGGGGTGGGGGTGGGGAGGGGGGGCAGGGGGGAAAGGGGGGAGGGGTGGGGGAGGGGTGGGGAGTGAGGAGAGGAGGGGGAGGGGGGAAAAGGGGGAGGGGGGAGGATGAGGGGAGGGTTTACATCAATGTTGAATTTTCATAATTACATTCATATAACATATTCACCATTGACGTTTGCATAGTAACAACTTTATATCATATTCACATTGGACTTTGTGCTTGAAGACTCCCAGTCTCTATAGTGGTTTACCGGGACCAGGGTGGAGGAGGGGGGAGGGAGAAAGAGGAGAGGGGGGGAGGGAGACAGGGGAGAGAGGGGGAGGGGGAGAGGGGGGGAGGGTGACAGGGGAGAGGGGGGAGGGAGACAGGGGAGAGGGGGGAGGGACAGAGGGGGGGGAGGGAGAGAGGGGGGAGAGGGGGGGGAGGGAGAGAGGGGGGAGAGAGGGGGGAGGGGGGGGGAGGGAGAGAGGGGGGGAGAGAGGGGGGGAGCGAGAGAGGGGAGGGAGGGAGACAGGGGGAGGGAGAAAACGGGGTACGGGAGAGGGCAAAAAGAGGAAGGGGGGCCGCGTAAGGGGGAGGGGGGGCCGCGTAAGGGGGAGGGGGGGCCGCGTAAGGGGGAGGGGGGGCCGCGAAAGGGGGAGGGGGGCCGTGAAAGGAGGGGGGGGGCCGCAAAGGGGGGGAGGGCGAAGGGGGGGAGGGGAGAGTGGAGCGGGGGGGGTAAAAGAAGGGAGGGGGAAGAAGGGGGGGGGCTGATTATGAAAAAAATCTAAGGACTGGGTCTCTGGGAGCTTTTAGGCAAATCATCTGTGTTAACTTTTTGCAAGCATAAGGTGTTAGACCATACTCGAAAACCTGATATTGCCCCCCCCCCTCCAACCCCCGCAAAAGTTCCCATCCACATCTCAACATTGGTCGTTCATGTAGGGAGGTCTGTTCTCCTTTAATCAAAAGGTGTGGGCGGGGAGGAGGGCAAGGAGCAAGGCGACCACCCGAGAGAAACAGCAGGCCCCCAAGGTTCTCGGTCCATGGATTGTGAGCCCTCAAGGAGAAGATGGGAGGATAACAGACCTGATAGTTGAGATCGTTACGGGAGTCTCCGCCGCAGGTCATGTGACGTCCCCCCTTCCATGGAGCTTTATGGATGCGCCGTCTGCTCTGTTGACACGGGTGGCTAAAGGGACAGCCCCCTCAGCCTCCCCCTCGGGGATGTCTTCCAGCGCCTCTCGTCTAAGGCACCCCCCCCCCGCGCCTGAAGACGGGTAAGAGCTCCCTATCCGGCGTATTCTCGTCCCCGGGAGGCGCGACACAACCGTCGCTCACGCTGAAGGCGGCTTCTCCCCGGATCCCCTCTCTAGGCTTGGGGAGAGGCCTGGGGCTTCACCGGGTGAGGAAGTGAATGGCCCAGAGGGGTGGGAGGGGATAGCAGGGAGGGGATAGTGGGGAGGGGATAGCGGGTAGGGCACGGAGGAGATAGTAAGGGCCAGGGGCAGGGACGGGTGAGCTCAGAGAAGCCAAACTCGCTGTAAAAGTGGGGGGGGGCAGCGGAAGAGGGAGAGCCCCCCTCATCAGAGCGGCCCTCAGAGCCGCGGTGGCGAGAAGGTAGGGCGGGGAGATAGCCATAGTAGTTTGCGATGTTGGGGGCTAGTCGGGGGTGGTACCATCGGGAGGTGCCTCTCCTCTCCAGCCGGAGGGGAGACGAGAAATCAATCAGGAGTGCAGCTCTCGCGGAACTTTCAGGGTTGTGGAGGTGGTGTCTGAGTGTCTCTGAGTGTCTCTCACGGCTTCGACCCTCTAGGGGACACCGGGAGTAGCTCAGGCCAGGCCAAGAGGAGCAGCTGGGGGGCGCCAGTGCTGGATCGAAACTCTGAAGTTCTTGCTGCTTTCGCTGGGAGCTGCTATGGGTCCACAGCTCTGGGCACTCTCTGAGAGGCGATTCTCTCCGATGCTCTGTGTTGGGGCGCTGTGTGGGGGGATCTTGGCTCCTCCTCTCCTTCTCTCTGGTTCTCTAGCCCTGGGAGGCCCAGAGATTTTAGGAATGCGGGGGTGTCTTCTGGTCTGGATATTGTTCTGAACCTGCCATTCTTTTGGACGACCAATTTAAATGGAAATCCCCATCTGTAGCGGATCTTTTGGCTGTTTAGGATTCTGATGAGAGGTTTCATGTTGCGTCTTCTTTCTATGGTGGTTCTGGAGAGATCATTGAAGACTTGCAGGGCTTCATTTTGGAAGTTGATTTCCCCTCTCTCTCTGCACTCATACATCAGGTTCTCTTTTATGGAGTATGAGTGCATTCTGATGATGACGTCTCTCCTCCTTCTAGGATCATCGGAGCGGGGACCCATCGCTCTGTTGGCGCGGTCCATCTCCAGGTCTCTGGGCTCAAGGTCTGGGATCAAAGAGGAGAACAAGTCTTTCAGGTAGGTTTTTAGATTTTCAATCTTTATTTCTTCAGGGATGTTGCGGATCCGGATATTTTGGCGGCGATCTCTATTTTCTTGATCCTCAGCATCCTTCAGGGAGTTGACTTCATATCGCAGGCGGCATATCTCTTCTTCAGCGGCTGTTTGAGAGAGGGACACCTCCTCTAGCTTTGTTTCCACTTTGTCTGTGCGTCCTGCTAGGTCTTTTATTTCCTTTTTGACCCCTGTGATAGCTGTTTGCAGGTCTTCTTGGAAATTGTGCCTCATCTTTGTTGAGAACTGGTCAAATAAGTTCTCAAGATAGGTTTTTGTAACTTCCACCGAGTCTCCCTTATCCCACAATCCCTCCTCGGCACCGCGTGTGTTTGCCTCAGTCCCCTGAGAGCTCTCTTCGGCGCCATCTTGAGGAGTCAGGGTTTCAGCTCCTCCGCTTGCCAGTTTTTGAATTGACTCACAAAACTTAGCAATGTCCTGGTTCCCTGCTTTTTTTTGTTTGTTTGCCATCCTGAGGCTTTTACCTAGTCGGGTCCCCGAGCAGGTGTTTGTTTTGGTGGTTTTTATTGCTGATTTTAGATGCTTTTAGGCAGGGAGTCTCGGGAGCTCTTCCCTCAAGCTACCATGCTGGCTGACGTCACCGGAAGTCTCTCCGACCCTTCCTTCTTTTTGACGAAAAAGAATCCGGCTCCAGCTGGGAAGAGGATTTCCGAATAAATCCCCTTTCTAGGTTCTCCCGAATGTTATCATTCCTAGCTTTGGTCTCCGGAAGGGAGAGTGGGTAAGATCTTCCTCTAGGAAGTACCGAACCGGATAACAGGTCAATCGGACAATTAAAGGGATGATGTGAAGGTAGAACTTCAGACCCTTACTTTATCAAAAATATCACAAAATTCTTCGTATTCCTCTGTCAGGAAGTTCGCCTGCTTCCCAGACGTGCACAAGCAACCAACCTTGTGAACCGGCTAAAGACAAGATTCCGCACAACGGGTACTCCACAGGATAGGCTCTTTATTGGTCCAATCCATGCGAGGATTATGGCGTTGGAGCCACGGGAGACCGAGAATCACTTCAACCGCAGGAGTGGGGATCACATCAAGAAGAATCTCCTCCTTATGGTCCTCTCCCATCTGTAAGCGGAAGGGGATGGTCTGTAGGGAGATAAAGTCTGGTTGAAGTGGTCGTCCGTCGATTGCCTCCAACCCCACTGGTATATTCTTGTGGGTGAACGGAATGTTATTCCGTTCTGCAAAGGACTGATCAATAAAGTTACCTCCCGATCCAGAATCCACAAAGGCCTTAGCAGTAACATGAAAATTCTCCCCAGTAAGAGCAACTGGTATCATAATCCGGGTTGAGAGGTTCTCTTTGGTGACAGGGGAGATGGATTGTGTTCCCAACAAGACAACCCAGGATCTCATTGGGAGTTGGCATTTTCCGGCATTTTTTGCCGCAGTATAGACAAAGGCCAGCGCTGCGGCGGCATTGCTTCTCAGATGGAGATAACCTGTTCCCCCATAGTTGCATGGGTTTCGGAGCATCAGAGTGGGAAGAGACTGGGGCGATGAAGTGAGAAGAAGGCGATCTTGGTCTCTGTTGTCGATGATGGGAACGTTTGGCCCTCCTCTCTTGCAGGCATTGGTCTACCCAACTAGAGACTGCAATCAGTTCTTCCAGATCAGTGGGGCGCTCCTGGGCTGCAAGTTCAGCCTTGAGGGTCTCCGCAAGACCTTATCAGAAAGTGGAAGATATTGCATCGTTGTTCCATTCCGTCTCGGACGCAATAGATCGGAATTCCAGGGCGTACCTGGTGACCGATCGGTCTCCCTGGGAGATATGGAATAGGGAGGAAGAAGCAGTCATCTTAAGTCCTGCCGTCCTTGCAAATAGAGTTTTCCATGGCACTGGAACTTTTACTCATGCTCAATACAATGCATGAAACATAAAAATGAAGAGAAACAATGAGGAGTAACACACGTAATTAAAGATTCTGTCACCTCTGTGAAAATGGTAACACTAGATGCAATTTCACCCTAAACACCCCAAAAATGGTGATGGAAATGACCATAAACATACACACACCACCAGCAAGCAGTTAACCCTTTACAGTCTGGATTAGTAATCAAGGTGTCTCCCAATCAATTAAAATGTAATTTATTGAGCCATAGTAATCCTAGATTACACTGTGAATGATAGTTAATAGAAAACACTCATATCAGTGGAATTGAAGATGAAAAAATGGCACCTCTGCCGGATGGACAATTCTCAGCAATAATATGTGGAAAAGAAAAATGAAAACACAGCACAGAACTGCTATATACCAAAATGTAATGAACCAACATTTAAAAACAAACACTTGGAATAAAACTCACGAATTCCTTCGTTCTTGTAATCCTTTCAACCCTTTAAGCTGTTTGTGGGGGCCCTTTGATGTCTCTTTCCTCTGTGGCTGCTTGGATCCTTGCCTCTGTGGGTCCACGTGTAGAGCCTCCTCTGGTATTACTTCCTGGTAATCCTCAGCAGTCCCTACGACGCCAATACAGGAGAGGTCTCACGGCTGCAGGACTTTACAATCTAAGGCTGAACTCCGAAAGAAGGCGATGCGACGTGCGCGCGCTTACGTGCGCGCGCACGTCCGTCACAAATTTGGGTTCTGCGGTGGGAGTTTTCAAACTAAAAACTCCACCGGCGGCAAAGTGCAGTGTTGTCGCTGCGACATTTTGCCGGCACAACCCAAATTGTAATTTGGGGCTACAGTAGCGTTGTGCGAGCTGATTCAGCCAATAGAGGCGAACCAGCTCCATGATGTGTTCTATACACGCCCCCGACACGCCCCCAAATGCCGCGATCTGCCTCCTGCAGTTTGCGCACATATCGCTGTGCTGCAGGAGTGTGTGGCGGCGAACGCTAGCAAGCTGCCATAGCAGCTTGTCTGAGCGGGCCCTAAGTGGATACTTTTTTCTTGACATATTACTTGATTTTATGTTTGTTAAATTAGATTGTTTGTAAACATTTTGTATATTTTATATATTTGATTTGTTTTGGGTTATAGCGCTATAGTTGTGTATTTGCCAGCTTACGTCCTGGAGTATCGAAGATCCTATGGAACTCCCTGGCGAAGAGACTGATGTCCTGTGTAAGGTCTGACCTCTGCTCACAGATGGGGGAAGCCAAGCCAAGGCGTCGTCCGTAAGTAAAGATATGATGTAGGCCACCTTGGATCTTGGAGAAATAAAATGAGAAGGGGTGATCTCGAATTGGATAAAACATTGGTATAGGAAGCCTCTACACCCATGGGGATCTCCTGCATAATGGTTAGGCGTCGGATGACGGGGTTCTGTCAGTGGAGTAGATACGGGAGAGGCGATCTGCGCCAGGATAGTGAGGGAATGAGGCTCTGCTGTAGCAGGTCCATCTGACGTCATTTTGCTCAAGGTATCTCTCTAGTCTACAGAACATATTGGCGTGAGAGGACAGAGTTCTCTCCACCTCAGAGGGGTCCATATTTGTAGGGCTGAGCATTCTGTCATGCTGTGCTCACCACAAACAAGGCGGGACCACGGTGCTGTGCTAGGAAAGGATATTACAGCACCCACAGCCGCAGGGGCACGTCTGGAGTGTAGAGTTTGTCGGGGTAGCTGAACCAGGGTTGAAGAGGTACGGATGGTCGATATACTTGCCGGAGTCAGAGGAGGAGAGGTACGGACCATTGCAGGTACTATTAGCTGTGTCTGGGTTTGGAGAGAGCAGAATTGTCATAGTCCATTTGCCGAGGTCTGGTTTGGAGAAGAGCGGGTCATCCGTCTGTTTGCTGAAGTGTGGTTTGGAGAAGAGCGGGTCCTCGTGGGAAGACGGGTCAGTACATAGGAAGATAATCAGCAAGACAAGGCAAGACTGTGGAGGCAGAGAAGAGGTGAGTGCAACGCAACTGGAATTATGCTCAGCCGAATTGCCAGTGTGGCAGCTGAGCCTAAGTAAGAGAGGAAGTCCAAGGAGGAACCTGCAGCGTGGGGGTGTGTGTCCAGCGAGGGCTGTGGTAGGGCAGAGTGCAGGTGCAGGGAGCACCTCTGAGCACCATCTTCTCCCTCGGTGTGAGGCTCAGTGACCCACGCCGCCATCGGCGCGCTCCCCACTCACCGCTACCACTGCAGGCTCCTACTCGTTCTCCGCTCCCACGCTACCAGAGGCGTACCATCAGTGACACTTGGGCCCGAGGTCAGCGCTATTTCTGGATTGGCTCAGGCGTGCACGCGTTTAGTGCGGAGATTACCAGGCACGGCAGGAGGGTGGAGCGGGGGATGCGGAGGAGCCTGCGGTAGTAGCGGTGAGTTGGGAGGGCGCTGATGGTGGTGTGGCTCCCTGAGCCTCTCACCGAGGGAGAAGATGTGTCGCCGGATCCAGTTGGTCTTATGGCCTAAGGTAAAGAAGATCATCCAAGCCTCCCAGGCTGACGGTCTGCGAATCAAGCAACTTCTTCAGGGAGTATTGCCTATGCACCCAGTTGCTATACGTGTCAGTTGCACACTCTCCCCGGACCAGTCTCTAAACTTTGAGGATCTGATGGATAGAGTACAAGCCCAAGAGAGTATCCTACAAGTTCATTTTTCCAAACCACCTCATAAGTCAGTATAAAGGGAAAGGCCTGCTACCTCCGCCAAGGGGTATCGCAAGGACGAGACAAAATGGACGTCAACCACAAAAGTCAAGGAGGCAGAGAGCGATGAGGACTACCCTGCTCCCAAGGTGCCTATCATCACGAATGTCCAGGTCACCCAAGAGAGAACCCCCTAAATACAGGGCCCCCATGGACCCAAGTGACGTCATCTGCTTCAGCTATGTCAGAAGGGTCACTTCTCAAAGGATTGCCCGTAGGAAAGAAAAAAATCAAACTAGAACGTTCCATCTCGAGACCATGATCTGCAAAGTCCAGACAGCAGAAACCAATTCCCCGCCCGCTGAGAGCACACCAATGCCAAACCCTGATGAAACACCTCCCTTAGACGCATACCGGTGCGTAGGACCGGCTGCCATCATCCGTGTCCTCGTGGATAACGTATACGCCTCGGCCTTGCTGGATACAAGGTCCCAGGTGACCATTGGGTACTGGCCGTTCTATGACCTTCATCTTAAACATCTGCCCTTGCAGTCGGCCAACAAGATGCAGCTGTGGGGCCTCAGCCATGAGGAGTATCCCATCGATGGCGTGGTACGGGTCCGACTGGAAATACTCCAACTAAACACTGGCAAGTCCCACACCATGGATGTGGAGGCGTTAGTATGCCCTGAGCTTCGGGATCACCCAAGTTCTCCACTCATACTAGTTAACAACACCAACGTAGTGCGGGCAGTGATCAGAGCCTACTTGCAAGATGCAGGTGAGCTACCCCTGTCTGCATCACAGATCCACCCAGTACTACTGTAAAATATGTGCTGCAAAATATGGGCCCAAGAGGGGCATGGGGTCATCTCCAACCTCCAAGCAGGGGTAACTGAGAATCCACCAGGGGGAGTGAAGTGCATGGCCACAGTGTACTGCTACCCGGGCCGTAAAAAAGGCCGATCACCTCTTCTCCCTAGAAAGTACGCCTGAGGAAGATGCTCGCAGAGGCAACAAGCTGGTGCCTGAAGTACGGGAATGGACATCCAAGCTGCCGGGCCGGATCAAGGTTTTGTCCAGAACATCTCCCCTTACCCCATGTCCTTTGACTAAGGGCAACAATTGGGCCAAATATATACTGTTACTCCCGTCGATATGATGGCACTCAAGCGACCACCGCTGCAGTACAAGATCCCACGGTCGGGCTGGCCTATGACTTTGGGTACTCAAACCTGTCCACCGAATGGAGGGAGTGGCTGATGGCCAAGTTGGAAGCTCAATGGGAAGTCTTCTCGACGAGTGAGATGGATGTGGGCTGTAGCCAAAGCGCCCAACACACCATCTGATTAAGTGATACCACCCCCTTCCGAGAACGATCCCGTTGCATCGCCCCTCGAGATGTGGAGGACATGAGAGACATTCGACAGGAGATGGAGACGGTGGGGATCGTGACCGAGTCCCGCAGCCCATATGCATCACCCATTGTGGTGGTGAGGGAAAAGAATTGGTCGGTCCGCCTGTGTGAGGTCTATCGAACACTGAATAATCGCACCGTACCTGACCAGTACACCCTGCTGTGAATTGAAGAACTTCCTAATGCGCTGTCGGGGAGCAAATGGTTCAGCGTGTTGGATCTGAGATCTGGGTACTACCAGCTACCAATGAGTGCAGAGGACCAGGAAAAGACAGTCTTCTGTCCCTCCTAACATCTCACCCTAATATCTCACTATACTCTCCTCTGCCCCTCCTTACATCTCCCCTTAATATCTCACTATACCCTTCTTACATCTCACCCTAATATCTCACTATACCCTCCTCTGACCCTCCTTACATCTCACCCTAATATCTCACTATAGCCTCCTTTGACCCTCCTTACATCTCAGCCCGCCTTGTTGGTCAGAAGATGGACATTCCAGAAGGCACAAGAGAAGGGAACAGAGAAGGAAGAGAAACAAAGAATAGGTATTATATTAGATGGGTTAATATCTTTAGCAGAGAGAGAGTAGGAGGCAAGGAAGTGTGGGCAAGAGCAGGTGCATATGGCTGGGTCCAGGATTATGAGAGACATCCCCAGAAGAAAGAAGGAGGAGTAGAGAGAGAGGGGGTGAGAAGCTTATTTTTTCGGTTGCTTTTTATTGAGGTGTTTAGAAGTTGTTGGGAATGAGGTGTGTAAATAGTAATGCAGTGGATGGCCACAAGCATAAGTGGAGGGGAGGAGAGATTAAGAAATGTGGATAGAAGGAGGAGAGTGGGGAAGTTGGAGGGAATAGAAAAGTTTACAAAGGAGTGCGAAACAGCATATAGGAAAAGCAATAGAAGGGTGTCACGTATTGCACACCTGTGAGCACGTGACCTATATATGGGACAAGAGTTAATACATATAGTTATCTACCTGATTCACTTTCTCCTTTTTGCATCTGTCTCATTGCAACTGTTACAAATATCGTTATTCTTGAGAATAAGTGCCAGGCCCATGATATCTTCATATTTTAATTCTCATTTTGGGATACCTTCTTAGCCACACCCCCTTAATATTCTGCAGAACCCCCAAAAGAATGCCTTTCAAGGTACATTTAAAATTGTCCTGTTTTTTCTAGTGTCAAGGAAGCTCTATTTTGAATCCCATCTGCAACCACAGATGTCCTTATCTCTAGATCTTATCAGTTATAGAAACCACGGGCCTGGCCAGTGGTTTAACAGGCCATAAAAACAATTCTTGTATCTTGAAGTCAATTTGTAACAAACGTTAACACCTCATGTACAAGATTGATTATAATACTTAATATATCATGATATGATCATGACAGCTGACATAATGAGATGCAGGGAGAGAAAGGTAGGAGGAGAGAGTTCCCATGTATTGAGTATATGAGGAGTAGAAGTTGATTGTTGGCTGTGATAGATGAAGGTGCGTTCTCCTTTAGGAGCGGAAACTCAGCTCATGACGACTACACAGACAAATAGACAGAACGCCTACAGAGGTGTTAAACTGGAGAGGACGCAACCCACAAAGAACCTTACTAGGAGCGGTGAAGAGACCTAGCACGAGTCGATGCTCCTCTTCCAGCCACGCCCCCCCTTTACCCCCTTCCTACCCGCCTCCTTTTTTTTTTTTTTATTTTTTTTTGTTGTTTTTTTTTTTTTTTTTTTTTTTCTTTATTGATTTTGTGTTTGTCAATTTGAATCAATCGTACTATGTGAATTATGTTATTATCTTTATTGCTAGTCTACCCAAAACAATCCGGTCGAGTAGGGCCCGAAAAACCGGGATATGTCTCACAAGCTGACATACGGTACTGTCTATAGCGGAGATTAACACTAAAAATGAATGTAATGTATACTGTATTCTGTATCACTTGTTTGGAAAAATGCAATAAAATTAAGTTACAAAAAAAAAAAAGAAACCACGGGCCTGGCCAGGGGTTTAACAGGCCATAAAAACAATTCTTGTATCTTGAAGTCAATTTGTAACAAACGTTAACACCTCATGTACAAGATTGATTATAATACTTAATATATCATGATATGATCATGACAGCTGACATAATGAGATGCAGGGAGAGAAAGGTAGGAGGAGAGAGTTCCCATGTATTGAGAATATGAGGAGTAGAAGTTGAAAGAGCAGGTGTCTAAATCAGGCCTGGGAGGGTAGTGCATTACAAGGCCTGCTATTTAAAAGTGGGTGAGTGAGCTTAGCCAAATGATATGAGAAGACAGATAAGTCTTTAACTATATAATTTGTAATATTGGGTGTAGCATTGGTCTTTTGTCTTTGTTGAGTGTAGCCAGGTAACATATTCTGCCCTTGGGCTGGCAGTAAACCCTGGTACAATCAGGTTGCCAGTAGTTGCTATGGGGTTTCCCCTCCTCTTTGGTAATGCACTTGAGTGACAGCAGGGGGTGGTACATCCTGTTGTAGCTGGGACAACGGGGTGCCTGCCTCCTGGCTGTACTTAAGGGTAGGACCACCCTAAAGTTAGTAGTGTAATTCCCCTCTGAGGAAGGCAGGTCACACAACAGGGAGCCTGAGATTGGGGCCTTCCCTCGTGCTCTTCCCACCGGGGGAGAGTGCATGTGGATCATACCTCTACCTCTGCTAGGGAGGTGGGGAAGAGCTAATACGGCTGCGGGTGCCCTTGGCCTGTAGTGGCGGTCCAGGGACCATTATTCAGTGAGAACTGAGAATACTGCATCGGGCAGAAGCCTGTCGTGTAACTGTGCTGTACAGAGTGAATAAACCATTCCTGTTGTTATATATCTCCTGCCTGGTGCGTGACCTTACTGGGGGGAGAGGTGATTAGTTCTACCGTGGGAGATCCCCTTCAGCTCCTGGAGCCTATGGCAGATGGAGGCACTGCACTGCTAACGAGATATGTGGGTTATGAACCCCAGAAGCCTGATCCTGTGTCACCACTACCATCGTCGGGTGACTCAGCCCTCCTGTTGCCAGCAGGTATATGCACCATACACCGTAGTAATGGACAAATCTCCCACCGGGTGGGGGAAACACTGTTACATGTATAAAGTACATGTAACGGGTATTCCCTGTGAATACAGACGCTACTACCTGCTGTGTATACCTGTGTGGCTCTCAGGAGCCTAAGCCTCCGCTCGGGGAGCCTGGGGTACATACATATAACACAATCTCGTGGTGCAATGCCTCCACCTGCGATAGCTCCCGCCAGAGGAGGAGTGGTTCCTCGCAGGACAAATATATATATATATCACTCCACACACCGCATGTAAAATAACCAATGACTTTACTGTAGCAATACTTATTCATATATCAACAGGTGTCCCTCTCTCAAGGAGACACTAACTACTGCGTCTCACAGGATGCTCCCACCTACACCGGGTGATCCCACCCCGTGTCCAGTAACCCCACACAATATGTCCCGCACCCTTAAAGGGAGATGATATCTGTGACTGCGCAGCCACTAGTCCCGTATTAATAATATATATATATATATGTAGGATCATTGGTGCACTTGGTGATGGTTACCTGCCGAGCACTCCAGTGCCCGGGCTTGCCAAGGAGCTTCACAAAGGATCCGACGGCTGACGAATACAGGAACTACCGTCCGGGGCGATCCCACCCGGATGGCTGCTGCAGCGGCAGCGGAGGTCTGAGCCCAAACCTCTGGATGGACGCGCAGCGTCCGCTGTGTCCCTGACTCTGGGTAGTAAGGGGCAGGGTCCCTAACCTGGGGCCTGTCCCTGCAACACTCAATGGTACTGGTGGCTCAGGGCTATCTGGGACCTAGGGGGCTGCTGGCCTAGTGCAGGGAGACACTGAGTCCTGCACCCTACCTCTTTCCCCTAGCTGCTCCTGACGCCAACAAACTTGCTCCTAAACCCCGAGAAATATATCTATCCCTGAGCAGGGAGATACTGTAGCCCTATTGGCACCCTGGGGTCAGGTGGGGCTGCGGAGGCTCAAGAGCCCTCTTCTCATTGGTCCGGGTTGCCGCGCTAATCACTGTGGGCCTCCCGGCGCTTGGCTCTCACTGCGCATGCGCAATGCCACTGACAATGGTGGCGCCCTCGCCGCCCTGCTTTGGGAGCGCCTGGAGCCCTAACAACGCGATCGCGGCCCTGGCAACCCCGAGCAGGATCCTGGCCGCCCCCACTCTTGCGATCGGCCGACGGGACTGCCATTGGGCTCGGCGGCACCCGCGATCGCCAGCAAGGTGAGAGGGGAATTGACAGGCAGGGGGGACCTGGCTACATCCTCCCCCTGGTAAAAACCCCAACGTCCTCGCTTGGGACACATAACTTCAAAACTATATATATCAGTTATATAATAAAAATGCAGTTCAATTATATAACTTAGCACATTCGCATTGACTTTATTGTATGTATTGTATTGTATGTCTTTATTTATATAGCGCCATTAATGTACATAGCGCTTCACAGTAGTAATACATGTGGTAATCAAATAAATAACAGATAATATAAATAACAGATCATGGGAATAAGTGCTTTAGACATAAACGTAACATTAAGGAAGAGGAGTCCCTGCCCCGAGGAGCTTACAGTCTAGTAGGTAGAGAGAACGTACAGAGACACAATTCGGTGAGCATCACAATCACAGATTGGATTTTGCTCCGAGACCATAATCTGGGTTCAATCCTACCTTCCTTTATCAAGTGTCGCCTTATGGTGAGTTATATCCTGCACTAAGCAGAGAACACAAACCAAAATGTTGCACTTGAAAAAGTCTCGGCCACACTCTCACATATTAAGATATGGAGGGTATCGTGAGATTATTATTTATAAAGAAAGGGTACTCAGAGTTTGTATAAGAAAAGGTTTATCATTTATTGTATCACAACAATATTCAGAAATATCAGAAATATCAAAAATATCAGAACAAGCTTCTTATAAGCTAATGGCTAGCAGTTACAGTATGTTACCAATCCATTTCTGACTATGCAGAGATTATAACTAGATATGCATTGTCAATACTCACAAACCAAAAGATATTATGATAGGTCAGCCAGTCCCAGTCTCATCTGTGTGACTT
The DNA here is from genome assembly GCF_040206685.1 of Ascaphus truei. Lineage (NCBI taxonomy): Eukaryota > Metazoa > Chordata > Amphibia > Anura > Ascaphidae > Ascaphus > Ascaphus truei. The sequence goes on along the minus strand of NC_134486.1, from coordinate 382,237,431 downwards.
CACACTTAAGTTCGGTTCTTTCTCTCTCTAACATGGAGTCGGGCAGACCTATTATAGAGTGTATTGTTTACTGCGTACGTGTGTCACGTGTCATGTGTCCATACTCTGTGGTTTGTGACGTATGATGTTTACGAGTCAGAAATTATAGTTAGTGACGTATGATGTTTACGATCATAGGACTTACAGTTAGTAACCTATGATATTTCATAAGTTACCGTTCAAACCACAGCGTGTTTACCGTTATAAGTTCCCCTTTTTATGTCTATGTAACCTGTCCCAATATCCTGCCATTGCTGAGCAAAACAAGCTATTATTTCTGAGACAAGAAAACCAGGATTTTAACAGTATACTCTAAGCTATACTAGGCCTTACAATGATACTATGTATATATATGTACCTGTGACCTGTATTCATTATGCGTTATATGCCAGAAAATACCTGTAATCCATAACAACCACTGCTGAGCCTCATAATGGGGTGCCCCAATTTGATCATAGGTTACCCGATTTGGAGGGTATCTGACTCTTTGGCTCCTATGGAGCTGTTCTTCAGCAACTCCCTCTGGAGAGTAATAAGTACAGTCCTGAGGCTCAGCCTCTTCCCTTGAGGGGAGAAATGTCTCTGGACCATCTCTGTTAGGCACAAAGCACGGGCTCTGTGGATCTAAGGGCTGTGCCTGTTGGTGCCACCTTAGTAGGCATTGGCCTACGGGGCCCTTTACCCGTAGCTCCTCCAGGAGATGCCCCTTCTTGACCCATCTCTGATAAGTCGGACTCACCGTTGAGCGGTGTGGCCAGTATTTCTGCTTCTTCGTCTTTCACCTGGGGAATGGGGAGAAGGTGATTACGATGCCAAACCTTTACTCGGCCGTCAATGTCTTTGATGCGATAGACCGGGAGGCCGGGAATCTGTGACTCTACTTCAAATACACCATCTCTCCACCGGTCCACCAGTTTATGTTTTCTGGGGACTCCCAGATTACGAAGCAACACAGCGTCCCCAGGACGTAGCTCCCGATACTTGACTTTATTGTCATATCGTCTCTTATTGCCAGCTTTCAGTTTAGCTGTAGACTTCTCAGCCTGTTGGTAAGCTTGCTGCAAACTGTCCTTTAGCCTTTGCACATACTTGAAATGGGTAGCATTGTGTATCCCATCCGTTGATACTCGAAGACGCACATCTACTGGGAGTCTTGCCTACCGCCCAAACATGAGGAAGTATGGGGAGAATCCAGTGGACTTATGGCGAGTACAGTTGTACGCGTGTACTAAAGCTTCTACATGACGATTCCATTCCATTTTCTGTGCACCCTTCAGGGTTCCGAGCATGTCCAACAAGGTCCTGTTGAATCGTTCAGGCAAAGCATCTCCTTCGGGGTCGTACGGAGTCATCCGGGATTTGCCGATGTTCAGTATTTTGAGTAATTCTCGGATCAGAGTGCTCTCAAAATCCCGCCCTTGGTTGGAGTGAAGTCGGTTTGGAAGACCTTAGTGAACGAAGAACTTCTCCCATAGTATTTTTGCGACTGTGATGGACTTCTGGTCTTTTGTGGGGAAGGCCTGAGCATACCGAATGTAATGGTCCGTGATGACCAGCACGTTACAGATTCCTCGGGTATCGGGTTTAATACACAAAAAGTCCATACACACCAGGTCCATTGGACCAGAACTCTTAAATGGGCCATGGGTGCTGCTCTGGTAGGCAAAGTCTTGCATTGGACACACCGGGAACAACAGCGGCAGTGTTGTTCCACCGCTTCCCGCATCTTGGACCAGAAGAAACGGTCTCGGACTAACCCAAAAGTCTTCTCTACTCCGAGGTGCCCATGTTCATCATGTAGAGACTTCAACACCATATGTCTCAAGTTTTGGGGTAGAACCAGTTGTCGCCTATCAGGGTGGTTGTGATATTGGACTACCCTATAGAGCAAGCAATTGTCAATCTCGAACTTGTCCACCTCACGCATTAGCAATGCGATCAGGTCTCGGGGAGCACTCTTCAGTAGAGCTGGATTCTTTCTTTGAACAGCTTGCCGAATGATGCTGATTACTGGATCTCTCATTTGATAGTCCACTAAGTCTTTCCATCTTATGACTTTGTCATGGGTTATGTTCATTCCCTTGGGATCTCAGTAGGCGGCGGGAATAGCCTGTGACTGGCATCCTAATGAATCTGCAACTCGTAGTTCGGAGAAGGCCACCTGATCATTGATGACGGCCGCTATGCTACACATTGCTCGCATCCTAGGCCCGGGGATCTCTTCCCATTCATCATCATCGGGAGTAGCACTTAATCCTGGTCGTCGTGATAGAGCGTCACCTCCAATGTTCAAAGGCCCCGGCTTGTACTTCAGAGAGAATCTGTAGTTACATAGCCAGCCATCGGTGTCCTGCTGCATCCAACTTGGCGGAAGTATTGATGTACGTGAGGGGATTGTTATCCGTCCTTACCTCAAACGTAACACCATAGAGGTAATCATGAAGTTTCTCTGTGATCGCCCATTTGAGAGCCAGGAACTCTAGCTTGTGTTCAGGGTATTTCTGTTCACTGGGTGTCAGACTGCGGCTGATGTAGGCTACAGGCCGAAGACCCTCTGGGTGCTTCTGATGTAAGACAGCGCCCAGTTCGTTGAGACTGGCATCCACATGCAGAACGTATGGTTGTTCTGGATCGGCATACGCAAGCACTGGTGCTTCAGTCAGGCTTTTCTTCAAGTTCAGAATGGCCCGCTCACACTCGGACGTCCACTTATCACCAAATGGTTGACGGGCCGACGTGACCTTCCTTCCGGTATCTTCAGGGTATATCTTCAACAGATTGTTCAGGGGTTTAGCTCGACTAGAGTACCCTTCCACGAAGCAACGGTAATACCCACAGAAACCCAGGAATGATCGCAGTTCCGTGACATTCTCGAGACGCGGCCAGTTCACTACCGCTTCTACTTTGGCTGAATCGGTAGCAATTCCTTGAGCAGACACGATGTGTCCCACGTAGGTCACCGAGGTGTGACAAAACCGACCGAGGGATAACTTCAATCCTTCTTTTCCAAGACGGTCTATCACCTCTTTGTGCTCTTCGTGCAGCCTCTCTTCGTGCTCTTACAGGGTCTTCCCGAAGACAATGATGTCGTCCAGGTAGACAAGACACTCCCGAGGGTTCATGTCCCTGATTGTTTTCTCCATCACTGCTGGAAGGTAGCAGTAGCTCCACATATACCTTGGGGCATACGCGTGAATTGATAGAAGCCCCGGGGGCAGACGAAGGCTGTCTTTTCCTGGTCCTCTTCACTCATAGGTACCTGGTAGTACCCAGATCGTAAGTCGAGCACGCTAAACCATTGGCTCCCGGTAAGAGCATTCAGGATTTCTTCAATGCGAGGAAGGTTGTATTGATCGGGTACCGTACGATTATTCAGAGTTCGATAATCGACGCATAATCTTACAGATCCATTCTTCTTCCTTACCACCACTATGGGTGATGCATAAGGACTCTGAGATTCCGTCAATATCCCAGCAGTCTCCATTTCCTTCAGGACGTTCCTTACATCGTCCACATCCCTGGGGGCGATGCGACGAGAGCGTTCACGAAACGGAGTGGCGTCACCCAACCTAATGGTGTGTTGGACGCTGCGACTGCGGCCCACATCCATCTCGCTGGTGGAAAATACAGTTCTTCTTTCGTTCAGCTTAGCTGTCAGTCGATCCTTCCACTCAGTTGGCAGCGTTGAGTCTCCGAAGTTGAAATCCAAATCGACTAACTGCTCACCCACTGCAGCGGCGTTCACCTGGGGCACTGTTTCTACCGGGCTGACGGGATATATGCTGCCCAAACTTTGTCCTGCATGAATGTCCATTGGGAATGGAGAGATATTTTGAACATACACGTAGGTTCGTCGAGGAATTTTGGTCGTCCACTCTCTCCCTTCAGGTATTACCCTATACCCTCTCTGGGTCTCTTCCTCAGGGGTACTCTCCAGAGAGAACAGATGATCGGTCTCATCTCGATCAGGATAACAGCACCAGATTGCCATGCGTTGCACTCCCCCTGGTAAAATGGTCATCAGTCCGCATTGACGATTGTAGAGGTCCCCGTGACGCTCTAAGGCATATACTCTTTTGCTCTCCTCTCAGTACAGGGTCAAGGAGTGGATTGGCCATCGGCAATTCATTGGTCTCTTTCAGGTAGGCTCTGATTACGGCTCGCATTATATCCGTATTTGTTCCCAAGATGACCGGGTACTGGCACTGTCCTTGAGGCTTCGGGCATACCATTGCCTCCACATGCATGGAATGTTTCTTACCGGTATTCAATTGAAGTATCTCCAGTTGAATTCTCACAATCCCATCGATGGGGTAATCTTCATTGCTCAACCCCCTCACCTTCATATGTTCCGCCGACCGCAGGGGACAGTGCTTAAAGTGTTGGTCGTAGAATGGTCGGTAGATTATGGTCACTTGGGACCCGGTGTCCCGTAAAGCAGAGGCATAGACTCCTTCTACTACCACACGCATGATGGCAGAGAGGCCTACCTGACAGTAACCATCCCCGGGCGGAATTCCATCATCTGGGCTTAGGTCAGTAGGAGCTTCGGGAGGCGCAGGGGTGGCCTCAGTTGTCTTGGCTTCTGTGGTCTGTATCCGACAGATCATGGACCTAGCCAAGCTTCCTTTATTGGGCGTTTTCTTTTCTTGGGTGCCCCCATCCGGGCACTCTCTGGAGAAATGGCCTTTCTGTCCACAACCATAGCAAACGATATCTTTAGGATCTAGTCGTCTTGGGTAAGTGGGGGAGGATCTCCCCGAAGTCCGGCCTTTTGTCGAGGGCGACTTGGGTGGCTCCTCTTCCTCTTTGACAGGTTTCTTGATCCGGCGAGCGGAGGCTCCCGGGATGTCACTCGCAGGGGGCTCTTTGACCTTGGTGCCTGTATGCAGCTTGGTATAGGCTTCATACCCTTTGCCGATCCCCAAAATGTCCATGAAGGTAGGGGGAGGCCCCTCCATTAGTGAGCACCTGATCATGATTACTATGTGATGCGTGGGAATGGCCCCTCGAAGGAACTGCTTGCACCGGGATTCGTCCATCTCTGATGCTAGGATGAGGCCGCAAGTTTGCAATTTCCACAGGACTAGCTGGATTCGTTGAAGGAAATCTGACAGGTCTTCCTTCTCCTTCTGTCGGAGACCGTAATATTTGAACCACAGCTCACTCTCCTCTTCATCTTTGCCATAGATCTGGACCAACAAGTCTACCATCTGATGAGCAGAGAGATCAGGGTCTTGGTCGTGCTGTGCACTGACCATGGTGGCTGCTGGGGGTCGGAGGTTTTCCAGGATTCTCTGACATCTGACCGTTTCAGAGCAGGGCCATTCATCGATCACCTTGAGGGTGTGTTCCTTCCAAGACTCGATGCTTTCCTCACCTGCGGGGACAGGAACCATTCCTGAAAACGCCTTCAACTTCCTGTAATTTTGGGCTTGGGCGGACGTAGTTATCACTTCCACAAGCTGCGGGAATGTCACTCCTAGCATGGAGCCGCCACTCTGAGGAACTTGCGATCCCCGCTCCCTGACTGTTAGAAGTTGGGGTGAAGCTGTTCACTAACCGGTTAGGGGCCGGTGATGTTGGCGGGCTACCGGCCCAGCTGGTGGCCCTTTGCCTAGCATCAGAAGAGAAGGTCATTCGGGGTAGAGATATGTCTGATCTGATGGCTGTACTGGCGGCCATATCTTTGTCTTCCCAACGCGCATGTCTGGTAAGGGAAGATATGTGACTGGAAACGGTTCCAGGGTAAATTAGAGGGCACCCTTGCGGTAAAGTCTCTGGTAGATACACTACTCGTGGGCCTCTATCAGGGGGTATAGCTTGTTCGGTAGCCAGCAATAGGGTGTTCTCTTGCCGGTCAATGTTGTAGTGCTTGCTGATGAGGCGGGCGCCCGCCAGACCAGGTAATGTCCTTACTGCGCTGCAGACAGTAAACATGGATACATCGGCAGGTACCCCATCTACGGCGACTACGTGTCGCAGGAGCTCTCCTAGCTTTTTGGCCCAGTCAGCCACTTGTTGGGGCGTGAGCGCAGACATGCTGACTGATAGGTTACTACGTGAACTACTGAGTAGGGCACCCCAGGGCTGAATCTCAGCAGTGCCTCCAAATGTAACGGGTATTCCTTGTGAATACAGACGCTACTACCTGCTGTGTATAGCTGTGTGGCTCTCAGGAGCCTAAGCCTCCGCTCGGGGAGCCTGGGGTACATACATATAACACAATCTCGTGGTGCAACGCCTCCACCTGCGATGGCTCCCGCCAGAGGAGGAGTGGTTCCTCACAGGACAAATATATATATATATCACTCCACACACCGCATGTAAAATAACCAATAACTTTACTGTAGCAATACTTATTCATATATCAACAGGTGTCCCTCTCTCGAGAGACACTAACTACTGCGTCTCGCAGGACGCCCCCACCTACACCGGGTGATCCCACCCCGTGTCCAGTAACCCCACACAATATGTCCCGCACTCTTAAAGGGAGATGATATGTGTGACTGCGCAGCCACTAGTCCCGTATGAATATAATATATATGTAGGATCGTTGCTGCACTTGGTGATGGTTACCTGTGCTCGGGCCTGCCAAGGACATTCATAAAGGATCCGACTGCTGACGAATACAGGAACTACCGTCCGGGGTGATCCCACCCGGATGGCTGCTGCAGCGGCAACGGAGGACTGAGCCCAAACCTCTGGATGGACGTGCAGCGTCCGCTGTGTCCCTAACTGACTCTGGGTAGTAAGGGGCAGGGTCCCTAACCTGGGGCCTGTCCCTGCAACACTCAGTGCTACTGGTGGCTCAGGGCTATCTGGGGCCTAGGGGGCTGCTGGCCTAGTGCAGGGAGTCACTGACTCCTTCACCCTACCTCTTTCCCCTAGCTGCTCCTGACGCCAACTAACTTGCTCCTAAACCCCGCGAAATGTATCTATCCCTGAGCAGGGAGATACTGTAGCTCTATTGGCTCCCTGGGGTCAGGTGGGGCTGCGGAGGCTCATGGGACATGTAGTCCCCTCCAAGAGCCCTCTTCTCATTGGTCCGGGTTGCCGCACTAATCACTGCGCATGTGTGACCTGTCTGTGGGCCTCCCGGCGCTTGGCTCTCACTGCGCATGCGCAATGCCACTGACAATGGCGGCGCCCTCGCCGCCCTGCTTCGGCAGCGCCGGGAGCCCTAACAACGTGTTCGCGGCCCCGGCAACCCCCGAGCAGGATCCTGACCGCCCCCACTCTTGCGATCGGCCGATGGGACCGCCTTTGGGCTCGGCGGCACCCGCGATCGCCAGCAAGGTGAGGGGGGGCTTGACAGGCAGGGAGGACCTGGCTACATTCATTAGGTTCCAAACCCTGTAGAACTGCTTTTGGCACAAATATATATATATATAGTGTGGTAGGTTTGGGTTCTGAGCTTACAGGGACTGTGTGTGTTTGTAAATTTTAATTGGTAAACAATTGTCTGGAGGCTTGTGACCCCACGTCCCTGGTTTTAACCTTGCCCAGACCACTTTTAAATAGCAGGTCTTGTGATGCACCTGTTAATAACCCGTCCATAAAGACTTCTTCCTCAATCAGAGAGGTAAAGAGCATGTTGGCAGATAGTGTTAGGAGATGTAGAAAGGGCATACCTTGGCGTGGTTACAGGCTTAAAAAGACTTTGTCCAAAGAATTTGACTAAATGACCCTTACTTATGAGAAGAAAAACATATACGTATTTAACTATGTAACAGGGTATGTCTTTTCTGCCTATCTTTCCCCACCCTGTTATGTAAGTCCTGCTAGCTACAGACTGTAAGGGGTTAATATGTGGGCTTGTTGATCCTCCTCATGCCCCTCTTATGAGAGGCAGAAGTAAGGTGGTGACTCATGGCCTGTGTAAGCCTATCTGGTATAGGTATAGCCCATGAGCCTGCCCCTTCTTGTTCCTCGTAGGAGGGGTATACAGAAGAAAAGGAACCTAGTATATTAGCAATCAGTCAAACTAAGGGGCCTATGCAGAGAGCAGCGCTATTTCGAAATTCGCCATTTTTTGGAGAAAATCGCGCAGAAAGCAGCAGAAAATGGCGAGTTCCGAAAAACGCGCCAATTTTTCTTTTCTATTTGTAAAACTTGCCTCGCGGCTGGCGAGAACCTCAATCTCGCCAGTTTTAAAAATATCCTAATGCAGAGAGGCGCGAACGGCATCTAGCGGCTGTTCGCGCCAATAAAATGGCGCGATTGTCTCCTTTTTGCCTCGCCAGAAAAAATTGGCAAGAAGCTGCCGCTCGCGGCCATTGCAAAGGGAAAAAAAAGGCGCAAATTTGTTTTTACACGTTTCTGAAGCGCGCATCTCGCCAATTTAAACTCGCCACACGCATCCATGTTAAACATAGCAGAATTCGCACTTTTCTGCATATGGAGAATAAAACTCTCCAAAAAAGCTACTTTTTAATAAATTCGCCAATTTTAAAATTCGCTGCTCTCTGCATAGGCCCCTAAATGTATAATGATATAATTAAAATACATTGGGGCCTATGCAGAGAGCAGCGCTATTTCGAAATTCGCCATTTTTTGGAGAAAATCGCGCAGAAAGCAGCAGAAAATGGCGAGTTCCGAAAAACGCGCCAATTTTTCTTTTCTATTTGTAAAACTCGCCTCGCGGCTGGCGAGAACCTCAATCTCGCCAGTTTTAAAAATATCCTAATGCAGAGAGGCGCGAACGGCATCTAGCGGCTGTTCGCGCCAATAAAATGGCGCGATTGTCTCCTTTTTGCCTCGCCAGAAAAAATTGGCAAGAAGCTGCCGCTCGCGGCCATTGCAAAGGGAAAAAAAAGGCGCGAATTTGTTTTTACACGTTTCTGAAGCGCGCATCTCGCCAATTTAAACTCGCCACACGCATCCATGTTAAACATAGCAGAATTCGCACTTTTCTGCATATGGAGAATAAAACTCTCCAAAAAAGCTACTTTTTAATAAATTCGCCAATTTTAAAATTCGCTGCTCTCTGCATAGGCCCCATTATTGGCAAACAATGAAATAAAAAAATGGTCTTTAAAATAACAATGTGTCAAACAACACGTGACTGTGATCATTCGTAACTTAACTAAAGGTGGTTAAGTAGTGTATACATATGGAGATCCTTGATAGATATTCAGGATCCGATGCTATGTATATAGCCTCCTATGTATATGGAAATAAGTCCGTGATGTATCCACCACACAGATGATGTCAGTCCTGATGTATTTTCTCAGAGCGTGTGTTGATAAGCGCTCTGAATCAAGGTGACATATATATATGATATGTAGGTATAGCATCTAAGTGAAGCAAAGCAGGAACCAATGTATACATCCTAATCAAACACTAGAAGCTGCTTAATGTTGAGGAGGCACTCTATAAGTATAACCCATGGATCCTAATTGCACAAGTCTATAGGTATGTACTTAATATAAGGATTGATGCAAACACCCTAGATAGTGTATACCTCAATCCCTTACCTAGTAAGCACCTCAACGTGGTTCACATTGTGGCGGTGCGGGAGTTTCCTTTGTGTGTAGTCCTCCTAGGAGGGAGTGGCACATTTATTTGAGTCCTGCTCTGGAAGTGGAAGAGTGAGCTGAGAGCTGCAAGTCTCTCCCATGGAGGGATGAGCGTGCTGATTCATATCTGATTCAGCCACAGAGGCACTGTAAGATCAGGGGCCATCACCATCCAGAGGTCTGGGACATCTGAGACTCTGCATCACTGTAAGGAAGATCTGCAGTGGATGCATGCCATACAATAAAGACCCTTGTTATCACACTCCTGTCTAAGTATCAGTCCTTGGGCAGGAGGGAGACGTATAGGGGGGGCTGACTTCTGGACACCCTGGAACCCACTACGGCAGGAGGCTCTAACACCAGTGAGAAGAACTACAGAAAGAACCTAAGCCTGTCCTGATCTCCATACCATCGCAGATCCAACGCAGCTCTCCTGAGCCTAGCAGGTCCGCATCACACACAGGTAGCAGAGGCTGTGTATCTCCCACTGGGTAGAACGGGGGGGGGGGGCATTGCTACAACTATATAATTTGTCATATTGGATATAGCATTGGGGCTTATTGTCTTTTGTTGTTAACAGACAATATCTGCCTGAACTCTTGCTTATTTCTTAGTTTGTATTATCAATGTGTTGCTGGCCACTCTGGCAGGAACTGGGTTAAAACATGCAATGTTTCTTTACCTTCACAACAGGATAGCATTGTGATAAACAAGGGGTATAGCTGTTAAAAGGCATGTGTAACAATAATTGTAATAAGTATTGCGTAGTCTATTATTTTAAAGTTGCAATCTCATACAAAATTAAATCTGAGCTTAACACATCACACAAAAGGATGTGTCAAAACCTACCGAATTAATACTAATAATGTAAGTTTACAGTGTAGTTAAGGATTGTCACTGTATCAGCAGAGACATTCTATGGTTGTACTTTCCTCTCCCAAAATCCACTGCTTGTCTCAGCCTTACTGTTTATTGTCTCTCCACTTCAAGTGATGGCATTGAGTGACAGCATCAAATTGAAATGAAAGCTTTACCTGATTCTGATACTTTGTTCTCAGAGAGCAGTGATTTTCAGAGGGACTTTCTCATGGACCCCCCGGGAATGGGTCCTATGACTGAGTTGGTGACTACCCTTGGAGTATACAGAGTTAAATATTAAGCAGTATTTCAAAATTATTTGAATAAAGGATTTTATTGAATCAAAGCGGCTAGGGGCAGAGCTAAATGGGAATTTGGGCTGACGGTTACGGCTCAGGGCAACCACTTTAATCCTAGCCTTGAAGGAGTAAGTTTATTTTAGCCATGTTTAGGTTATCTCGCTAATATTAGTACATTAGTCAGGTACTCCTTTAGCCATGTAACAGTTCAATGAGGTGTTAAAACAAAGTTGGATCAATACAGGGTTTCTGCAGATGCACACTTTCTTTTTTTATTGGTGTGGCAAAAGAGTTCGCTCGGTGTGGTTTAGAGGAACGGGAGAATATGCAATTGGGTCGATTGGAATCAAAGCGATATCAGATTTATATTTGCTCTGAAGGGATGATCTGAAGTTATACTCTTTATTTGTGTTATTGTTTTTCAGGTAAGATGGCTTCAACTGGGTTGATCATCGGACACTTTTATATTTTTTCGGCGTCTATGAGAGCTGAAATCAGGCCACATGGTAGGAACCTCAGGGTTGGAGAGTTGAGGGTAAGATGGTGATGGATAAGAGGTTTGGGCTTGATGCCGCTTCTGCCTGAGATTATGTAATTAAGTGTACCGTGAGGTGCCCTATTATACTAGTGATTCATGCAGTGATTCATGACCATGGGTCCTTAAACCCAATTGATTTGATAAATACAATTAAGTATTATTTTTCTAGAATTTTAGCTTTGTTTTCCAACATTGTTTATGTTTGGTCAGAAATAGTTCCTAAAAAGTTCCAAGGTGAACTTGGCGGTATCCCGTTTTGTTAGCAGAGTTGGGGGCTCAGTGATTATGTTGAAGGAATTGAAAGGAGATAATAAGCATATGTTGCGTAAGGATGGTGTTCATGTTACAGGTATTGGGTTGAATATTTTTGACTTGGGCTGCAGGAATGTGTAGAGAGAGCGTTGGTGTTGTTCGGAGTGCAGAGTCCATTTTAGTGGTGGTGGGATTCCTTGCAGCTGGAGAAAGAAAATTTGATTACTGAACAAGGTTGTTTAGCCCTACTTTGGCTGTGGGAAGGTAATAGCAACGTATTAAGTTTTATGGCATGGGTTGCTCTAACCTTTTGGTACATGCTCACTGGAGTACATGCTCACTTTGCACTTAGTGTCAGATCCTTGCATTTTGTTGAAAATATGCTAAAAATGTTAATTGTCTGGCAAGAATTTTGTTTGTTTAATGTTAATAAATGCTATGGCTGTTTACATCGAAAGTTGGATGCAGTGTTTTTATTGGGCTTTGGGTGGGGCAGCTGGGTTTCAAGGGTAATGATGGAATCCGATAGTCAAGGATGTTTATGAGAAATTCTGGAAGAGTAGCCATGAGCCTTTAGCAGGAAGCCATCATGTTCTAGTCTAGTGCACAAGTAGTATTTCTAAAGAAGCAGCTCGTGCCAACTGGTGTCACTTCATGAGGTAAACTGAAAGATGTACCCTATCATATCATAAATGTATCATATGTATAATATGTATCATAAATGGGCAATTTAAAGTATCATAAGTTTTATAGGAGTTACATTTAGTTTTCTTTTTTTTAATATAGGCCAGTGACTTAAAGTTTTTGTTACATGTGTTACAATAACAATTGTGTGTGTGTATATGTGTGTATATATGTGTGTGTGTGTGTGTGTGTGTGTGTGTGTGTGTGGTGTGTCTCTGTGTCTCTGTGTCTCTGTGTCTCTCTGTCTCTCTGTCTCTCTGTCTCTCTGTCTCTCTGTCTCTCTGTCTCTCTGTCTCTCTGTCTCTCTGTCTCTCTGTCTCTCTGTCTCTCTGTCTCTCGGCTCAGTGAGTAAAGACACTGACTGGCACTGGAACCTGGGTCAATTCACGGTGTCGGCTCCTTGTGACTTTGGGCACGTCATATTATCACCCTGCACCTCAGGCACCAAAAAATAAATAAATCATAGGTTGTAAGATCTACGGGGCAGGGACTATGTCTGCAAAATGTCTCTGTAAAGCATTATGTAAAACAAGCAGCGCTATACAATAACAAATTATTACTCTATACACACACACACACACACACACACACACACACACACACACACACACACACACACACACACACACACACACACACACACACACACACACACACACACACACACACACTCTTTCACAGCATGGGGATACCTTGAAGAAGTTTGTTCGCTATTAGGTGGAGATAAGCAAAGGGAGTAGGTCAGACAATTAGCATTTAGAATAAAGGGCAAGGTAAAACAAAAATGTAGAAAAGTGAATATGGAATCAGGCACGCTAAAGGAGAGTTTTTTTTCTCTATTTATTTTGCATTGTATGACATAAGCAATACCATATGCATAGCACATGTGGAAAAAATAATGATAATTGAGCTTTTTACATTTAAGACCAACTAAAAAATTTGTGGAAATGGCAAGCATTAAAAAAAATCAGTGATTACAAGGAACACAATAAACTTTTCCTTTTTATATTTAGAAAATATTATACAAGGAAAAAAGTAGATTGGACCAGATGTACAGAACTCCGTTAAGTCCGGGCTCCTAACGATCTGTTATCAAAATTGATAATGGAAGTTTGTTTCCCTGAACTTAACGGTGATCCACAAAGCTAATTATTTGCAAAACCATTAGGGCCCTCATTAGAGTGTGGCGGCCGCGGCTGTAGCCAGGTAACGCTGGTAAAAGACACCCCGGCGCTAGCTGATAGTGTCGCTGGTTCACCATATTCTAATGAATATGCCAGGGACATATTGCATGTGAAAAACAGAAAGCGAATCCCTGCGCTTGTCCCTTTGGGATAGCAATAAATAGGGAATATATATATATATATATATATATATATATATATATATATATATAATACATATATGGTGTAGAAATCTATAAGATAAAGGAGACTTTTGGTTTACATCCTTTGATCAAATAATGCCAAGCCTGCTAACTACGTCAAGGTAAGTCTCTATAGCCGGTCCCTACGCTAAATGCATACTAATGTTAAGTAAAATAAACCCTGAAGGGGTTAATATATCCAAGCATATGCTTATATAACCTAGTGCAGTTAAAAACTGGTATATACCAGTGAAGATACTCTCATGTCTGCAAGTAAAGTGAATAATGAAATACAGGGACCTTGCTGGGAGATTATATACCTAGCAGAAGGAGGGGCTGGCCTCCCACAAGCTGCCCAATAAGATGTTGCAGGTGATTGGCTAAATATATTAATTACACCATAATAGTGGTGCCCTCTAGGAGCGTGCTGCAAAGGATTAAAATCGGCCCAACAGAAATTGATTGTGTTTTTACCCACATTGTAAGTATAGGTCCTGGTGACCATTCTCTGTTTCATTAAAGAATCCTCCTATTTTTACAGTATTATGCTATGGAGCTGGCGCTTCTGTCTTTTTGTTTTTTATATATACACTGGCGACACACTTTATTCGAGCTCGGCTAGTCCCACGAATTCGGGTATACCCGGGTGTATTGAGGTTTGTGACTGTTTTCTGGCCGAGTGCATTGAGTTATTTTCCGGCAGGGATTGAAGCATTTTATTCCCGTTGGCTGCAATACTGCACACTACATATATATATACTGCATTACAATTCATGAATTTATGCCATCTGGTAGACACGCGAAGCATTGCAGCCTATTAAATCCTAATCATTATCATTTAACAGATTAGCCGCCCATCAGCCAGGCATGAACCCAGGCAGGGAAGGCAAATGCAACGGGGCTTGTCAGAGGTGAGGAGCGGCGCATTCCAGGTATCTGCCAGGTACATACCGGGTATTTGCTCGAATAAAGTGTGTCGGTGCAGTATACAGCTCAACCCCGTTATAACGCGATCCGTTACAACGCGAATCCGCTTATAACACGATGCAAGCATGGCTCCCAATTTTGGTATTTATGAATACTTTACAACACGATTATTGGTCTCTTAAATACTTTATTGTACAATGCATACAATTGTACATTATTTCTAACGCGATCCGCTTATAACGCGATGTGATTCTTTGGACCCCAAGCACAGCGTTATAAGGGGGTTGAGCTGTATATATATACACACACTTGCAGAAGTATTCACCCCCTACCAATAATGTCACGAGTTGCTTAATTACAAATAATGTCTGCGCATTTTTTCAGACTAATTATTTGTATTCAAAGCTACAAAGCTGTAGTGGTTAAACTTTCCACATATCAGGAGGAGGTTAAGTGTCAGCAAAGGCAAAAAAAAAAGAGTGAAATACTGTATACTGGTTGCATAAATATTCATCCCCTTAAGTCATTACTTTGTAAAAGCAACTTTTGCAGCAATTACTTCTGAGTCTTTTTGGATCAGTCTCTACTAGATTTGCACAGTAGGATGGTGAAATGTTTGCACATTTTTTACAGGAAAATTGATCCAGTTCTGATAAGCTTGTTGTCCTTCATCGATGGACTGCAATCATCTTACCATAAATGTTAGATTGGATTCAAGTCAGGACTTTTACTGCGTCACTCAAGAACATTAATTCTCTTCTTGTTCAACCACTCCAGTGTGGCTTTGGCTTTCTGTTTTGGGTCATTGTCCTGCTGAAATATGAATTTCCTCCCCCATTTCAGAGTGTTTGTTGACTCAAGCAGATTTTCCTCAAGGATTCGCTTGTACTTTGCACCATCCATTTCCCCCACTATTCTGACAAGCTTCCCAGTCCCTGGTGAAGAGAAGCATCCCCATAACATTGTTAGCACCACCATGTTTAACATTTGGGATGGTGTTAACTGGGTGATGTGCAGTGTTGATTCTTGCACCAGACGTAATGCTTGGAATATAGACCAAAAAGTTCTATCTACATATATAAAAAAAAGTGTGGTGTGGTCCGAGCATATGCATTATAAGTGAAACTTCTTTGTGTTTTGTCCATCTCAAAAGTGTTTAATTCCTTCAAAAACATCAAAATAAATTACAATGTCATTGATAAAATGCAACAAAGTTTGACTTTGAACACGCGTGCTTGCCACACACCCCTTTAAAAAAAAAAAAACCCATTACCTTTGCTGTATTATATTAATGTGTATATACAGTATATGTCATGTGTTATATGTTTACACAGCTTGCATATTTTGCACATCGGCTGTTTTTATTTTAAATGGTAGATTTTTGTTGTTGTTGCTATTTGTACTTCTATATTTATAGTGTGTGTGTGTGTGTGTGAGCGTGAATGTGTGTGTGTGTGTCTGTATCTATGTGTGTGTGTATTACACAACACTGTGCAACATCTCCGGCTCCATAGGTAACAGTGCGGTATGGTTGCCATAACACCGTGTCTCCTTAGTCTCTCTGACTAGGCCTGGGATAACCATGCTGGAGCAGGCACTCGTCACTCGTTATTGTACTCGTGCAGCTCCGGTCCGGTGCGGCACCGCACGTTCTGGCTGCAGGGTCTGTGAGGTGAGTGTGTATGGAGGCCTAGGGCCGGTACCTCGGCTCTGCTCCCAACTCACACCCCGGCCCAGAGGCACAAGGGATCCGGACACAGGCAGCGGCACTGAGCTCACAGGGAGTCGATTTGCGCATGTACGCCCATTGGCTAACGTGTCTGCACATGTGTGCACTCTCAATGCTCCTGGACAGCCGTATATGTGCTGGTGTTGTGTGGGCAGCCGTATATGTGCTTGTGTTGTGTGGACAGGCGTATATCTGCTGGTAAGCGCATGCGCCAGTACTGCCGATGTGTTCTGCGCATGCGTGGACAGCCATTCTTCTCAGGGCATGCGCGTCCATTATAAGTCCACTCTGCGCATGCGTTGCTAGTAACTGCTTCTATGTGACGACAGGCACTAATTATGACTTGTGCGCATGCGCTGGCATTGTTGGTTACTTATTTTTCGTCCACCTGAACAGTATTTATTCCCTGTGACATTTTTTTAGTTGCCACTGCCAGCAAAGAAGTTTTACTTCAAAATGTCAATTGGTGTGAATCCCAGGTAGGGTCAGCAGTGCACAGCAATCGGAACAGGAAAAATGGAGCTCAGCACATCAAGCAAATTAAAAGCATTTTATTATTACAGGTGACATCAGCAAGAAAAAGCAAAGGTTCCAGAACATAAGTCTTGGGGAACCCCACATGTAATATCCAAGTAATTAGAACTAGAAGTGAGTGAATGTGTCAAAATTTGTCCTACCAATTATTTGCTGTTTTTTTTTTAATATTCGATTCTTCTACAAGCATTTGCATGGGAAGATGTTAGAAAATTTGAGGGAATGTATGCAATTCCGCCAGTGGCCACAATTTGTACTTCCGATTCGCCCAGAAATTATAGACCCTGAAATATGGGTTTAACAAAAGACAGGGGTGCCCAATGCAACATCCAATTGACAAAACATATAAAGTAATAGGTATAAAGTTTAAATACTTTATTAATAATAATAATAATAATAATAATATTTACTTGGTTATGTAGTTAAACCCTTTGGCCAAAGCGTCAAAAGCCTGCATACCACATCAAGGTATAACCAAAATGAATGCAGGTCCTACTACTTTTTTTGGCTCAAAACATCACTCAGATTTTACTGTTTGTATATTATGTGTTAAATAATGTGTATCTTTCTAATTCTAATTATGTGTTTTTCTAATTTTGCTGAATCCGCGTATTGGATTAGTAAAATCCACCAGCGGATTGTATTCAATGGTGTTTTTTGTTTGGATTTTGAATAGAATGTTCAGGAAATTCTACAAAACAGATATTTGACCATTTCACCCATCTCTACTGGCAAATGCATTGTGGCTGGGAAAATTGAGTTTTAGTGTTGGTTGCAATACTCTGCAGAAATGATAGCAGGCGCTAGTGTGTCTTCAAAATCTAAATGCAATGTAACCCATCCCTTATTCCCATAATATGATATATTTGAATGTATTTAAATGTTACTCACCACTTATTCCACTGAAAACCTCAGAAGACTAAAATGTGAAATATTTGTTTATTAGGTTTATTTGTTTATTACAGTAAGTGACTTTGTGAAAAATATGTAGCCCTTGTACCCCCACCCTAAGTGATATTGGGCGGGGTCTGTTTCTTCTAGCTACTTCTATCAGGGTATGGTGCTGTGTTCCTGGGGTAAACAGGAGGGCTGAGTGCTCCGCGACGGTGTGGAGAGAGCCAGGACAGGGGTGCAGGTTACCTTTGGTATTCAGGGGTGCAGCGCCTCCGGTCAACATAGATTCTCTGCAGGGGCAGGGGATGGCTCATGCTGACACCGTGTTCCTCTTTCACAGTAGCAGACAGTAATCACGCTGGTTCTGGTACAACTGGCTTTATTTCAGGCAGATGGTAATAATACAGCAAGCACAGAGGTATCCCTTTTCTCTCTTGTCTCCCATGCTGGTTAGAGTCCTGACTCTGGCATTTGGCCCCTTTCAGGCTTGTTACTCTTTCCTCCCATCTCCTGGTGGGAGGGAGGAAGAGGCTCCTCGCTCCATAAGTGGAGGAGAAAGATCAACCAGGATCACACTCCAGACAGAACTGAACTCAATTTAGGAGAGTGTCAGAATTTATAACCTGATATTGGGGTTGAAACCCTGCCCCATAACAGAAGAGGTTGAATTCTGATTGGTAATCACTACTTTTGGATAAACCAATCAGTATCTTCCTCTCAGGCTGACACTCTCTGGTAGCTGCTAGGCCTGTCCTTGGATACCTGAATTGTATCCAAGTCTGTAATACAAGAAACCAGAAAAAGATGGTTGAGCACTACTGAAAATAGGGCTGGAGGCAGGTTGGAAAAATAAAAATGCTTTATTGGAGATGCATAATATCTTTGCATTTATCTTTGATAAAGCGCCATGTAGGAGTGAAACGCGTTAGCGGACCTTTTTCTTTAGTTTTTGCTCTTATGCATCTCCAATAAAGCATTTTTATTTTTCCAACCTGCCTCCAGCCCTATTTTCAGTAGTGCTCAACCATCTTTTTGTTGTTTCTTATAACCTATCGGATTAATGCACGGCACTTCCGGGATCATCGCAGACCGCAATATGTGAGTTTTTCTTATTATACTCCAACGGACTGATTTCCTTATGTCTACTGCATGTATAGAGGTATTTATAGTGCTCAAGTCTTTGGACTGACGGGTTACCACTCAGGCTATGTTTATAGGGTGAGTTCTCTCATATGTGAGCTCATTCCTATTTTTCTTGCTGAGTGAGTTCCCTTTTCGTTTAGTGGGGTCCCTATATTAGGCTTTATTGTGAGCCATATACAACTTTACACATATTATTCAGTGCTGCTTGGATATTCAAGGTCCTGGACATTAGCTAAATTGCTACCATTTATCTGGTTATTGGAAGCGCCAACGTTGGGATTCATTTCTCATTTAAAGTCTTTAATACACACACAGAGCCTAAAGAAGGAATTAACCCCTCCACTGCCTGCTCCTAACAGGACTGAAACTGGAAGGGCCCAGGAAAAAGAAGTAGCGGCCGGGAGGCTATGCTATAAATACAATACAAATGTATTCACTATTCTTCCAAATGTACAATCTTCAATTGGCATCTTCTTAGCGCTGGCTGGCTCTTGGACACTTTCACCTGTTAAAATAGAATGTTGTACCTTAATATTCGAGAAGAATTCCACATATGTGTTTCTTTAGAACCTGGTTGAAACGCATCTGCATGTCATTGAATTTCTGCGAATGCGAAATTTTATGGAACCTCGTTGAAACACATGTGTGCCATTGAATTTCTGCCCAGTACAGGTATAAAGGATAAAAAAAAATAGATGCATGAATTACATAACATTACCTGACAGTGTCGCTGGATTTGTTTCCTGCACAAACACGGTGTTGTCATCGGCCAGCTAAGCCTGCAATATATGAATGAAAACAAGAATTAAAGAATGACTACAATAGGAATTTAGCATTTTTGAAATACTACAATAATACAACAATACAATCGTTTTCAATGTCAAACTTACCTCTTATTGCTGTCTATTTTACATGTTCAAATGTTAACTAATTGTCAGATTGTTTTTTAGAGAAGAAAATACTGTAGATGCATGAATTACAGTGTAGTACATTACCTGGCAGTATTGCTGGATTTGTTTTCTGCACGAACACAGTGTAGTCATCAGCCCGCCAAATGAGAATGAAAACAAGAATTAAACAATAAGTACAATAAAGTACTTAATTAAAAACATTTTCTGTAAAAATGTATTTATTTCGTTAATTCATCTTCTTCACCCGAGGAACTCTATAGCCCTCTGATGCTGCAAAATTGCATTGATGGTGTATTTGACGGTCTTGAATTGTGCAATGCTCATTTAAAACTGCTTCTTTAGTTCCTCTGTATTGGCTCTCCTCAAATTGATGGGAATCACCCTCTTCCGTCTCGAGCCATCAAAGTTCACTTGTTTATACCACTGAGAATACTGCTGAAAACTGACATGGTGCTTGAAAATTAAAACCGCAAATCGATGTGGCTCTCCTCTGCAGTTTGTTACATATCTTGACAGAGTTTATGTTGGCATAATGGAAAGTGGGATATCACCAACTTCATTCCCATGGATCATCTGTGGGATTTGCCTCTGTGGTGCCACAGGTGGGCTTTAGAAAGCAGGCACAGCTAACTTATCTGGAATTACTCTTTCCTGTAGGTTTCTCCCTCCATTAGGGGGGCTCGTAGTCAAAATGTCCTTCTTGATGTTCTGTAACATCAGTGACATGGAGACACAGGGGTGGGGAGTGTGCCTCCAGATGTCTTGCTCTGTCTTACTACTGTGGGCCTAGAATAAAACCGGTGATGTCCCTTC
This sequence comes from Ascaphus truei, assembly GCF_040206685.1. Lineage (NCBI taxonomy): Eukaryota > Metazoa > Chordata > Amphibia > Anura > Ascaphidae > Ascaphus > Ascaphus truei. The sequence continues at coordinate 382,216,923 of NC_134486.1, read as the reverse complement.
CCATCCTCTCCAATCATTCCAAAATGACATCCAACTTTGATTCCACTCTGTCTCTGTATGGCTGCATTGGGACAGGTGTTCCAAATCCACCTGCCAGTGCCAACATGTATCTGACTGAGCTGGATCCAGTTGATCTAAGTGTTGGGCTAATTTGGATCTGGGATGAGGTGAGCAGGGACCGTGTTGAGCTGAGCTGGATCCGAGGTGAGGTGAGCAGGGACCTGGTTGAGCTTTACTGGTTTTGGTGCGATCCTGATGGGCCATTAGTCTGGTCACTGGGATTCCATGGTCTGGCAGTGGTTCAGGCAGCTGCCATCTATGGTTTCCTTGCCGACTACACGGCCAACCATCTGAATCTGTAGAAGAGGAGGTGAAGGAGGTAGAGAATGTTTGTATGTTAAACCGGATCTAAAACCTATTATAATGGAAGATGGTTATCAAGAGAATTATCACAATGTAGAGACATTGTGGATAGAAATTAGCAGTGAAGGTACAATACAAAGAAAATGTTTGTAGGTATATGCTATAAATCACCAAATATCTGTGAAATTGAGGAAGACAAAATTATTTTGCAAATGGAGAAGGCATTAAAACTAGGTCATATTTATTTGTGTGATTTTAATTATCTAGACATAGACTAGGGCAATTACAACAACTGTAAACAGATTTGTAGGGGTGCTTAAAGACAATTACATTACCCAAATTATTGAGGTACCAACCTGAAGAGGGGCAATACTGCCACGCGATCACCTTTTAGAAGTGCTCAGAGAGAGAGACTGATTCGTTCTACTCTCACAGCGCATATCTGATTCAGCCGACAGGACTAACACAACAGGAGTCCCATTATGAATCAGGGACCCCCGCTGTGTTAATCATGATGGGCCATTCCATGAATGCTCCACTTTTGGTCACAGTTCACCAGCAAATGTGTTGCGGCAGGTTAGAGATACAGTACAACAGTCTGCATCTGTATTAGATCGAACCTTCAAAAAAAATGGAATAACCCTCAAAATGAACTGCCCAGTCATGAGTTTCATCCCACCATGTTTCAGTAATGCCTATAATATCATAATGCTACCTTGTAGCTATTAATTCAAGCTCAACATTTCTTGCATTAGCACGCATGCATTTACGTTTTTATCAATCTGTACTATTATCTTGTCTGCACCTGCCTTTCTACGCCAATTGAGTTTAGTATTTAGAAGTTTTCTGGTATTATCTGTATTTAATATGGGTGTCTCCCTGCTTGCCAAACTCCCACTTTCCCCATTCTACCTTCATGACCCCTTGCAATTTCACCATCCCTATCTATTCTATTTAGTTTGTTATCTGTTCCTTGTCCCTCCCCCCCTCCACCGTAGTTCAAAATCTCCTTAAAATCAACCTTTTTAACATTCTCCCCCCTAGCACAGAAGACCCCTCTTCATTGAGGTACAATCCAGCCCTACCATAAAGATCGCATCTCTCAGAAAAGGAATCCCAGTGCTCTTAAAACCCTATATACTACCTTGGAGTTTCTTGCCTTAAGCTTGCGGCCTAGATCTTGGAAATCATTTTTTAGGACCCCCCATCTTTCTATAACTTTGTCATTGGTGCCAACGTGTACCAAGACAGCTGGGTCAGTCTCAGCCCCTTCCAACAATCTGTCTACCTGATCCGCAGTGTGCCGAGATCGAGCCCCCGGGAGACATCAAACTGTTTGGTTCATGCAGTCATGGCAACAGAGTGCATTATCTACCTTCCTATTAATAGAGTCCCCTACCACCACAATATTTCTTGGTCTCTTAGTATCCTGAGTCCCCTCTGTGCTGGAGGAACTTTTCTCCTGGCTGCTGGTGGAATCGGTCTCCCTCAGCCTTGCTATTACTGCCCTGACACTCCCAATATCTTCACTCAATATAGCCAATCTATTGGGATGGATCAGCTCAGAACTGGCCTGCCTTTTCCTCTCTCCTTTTCTAATTGTTACCGAGCTACCTATATTTTCAGATGAGATATCAATTGCTACCGAATTAATACTAATAATGTAAGTTTACAGTGTAGTTAAGGATTGTCACTGTATCAGCAGAGACATTCTATGGTTGTACTTTCCTCTCCCAAAATCCACTGCTTGTCTCAGCCTTACTGTTTATTGTCTCTCCACTTCAAGTGATGGCAGCGAGTGACATCATCAAATTGAAATGAAAGCTTCACCTGATTCTGACACTTTGTTCTCAGAGAGCAGGGATTTTCAGAGGGACTTTCTCATGGACCCTATGGGAATGGGTCCTATGACTGAGTTGGTGACTACCCTTGGAGTATACAGAGTTAAATTGTAAGCAGTATTTCAAAATTATTTGAATAAAGGATTTTATTGAATCAAAGTGGCTAGGGGCAGAGCTAAATGGGAATTTGGGCTGACGGTTACGGCTCAGGGCAACCACTTTAATCCTAGCCTTGAAGGAGTAAGTTTATTTAAGCCATGATTAGGTTATCTTGCTAATATTAGTACATGAGTCAGGTACTCCTTTAGCCATGTACCAGTTCAATGAGGTGTTAAAACAGGGTTGGATCAATACAGGGTTTCTGCAGATGAGTTCGGCACACTTTCTTTTCTTATTGGTGTGGCAAAAGAGTTCGCTTGGTGTGGTTTAGAGGAACGGGAGAATATGCAATTGGGTCGATTGGAATCAAAGCGATATCAGATTTATATTTGCCCTGAAATGATGATCTGAAGTTATACTCTTTATTTGTGTTATTGTTTTTCAGGTAAGATGGCTTCAACTGGGTTGATCATCAGACACTTTTATATTTTTTCAAATAATCACAGATGTTAAAAGTGAATGTCTCACAGTGACAAAGTTGTAATGCAGATCCAGATCTTCCTCCAATCTTCACCTCCAATTTCAAATCCAAAATTAACTCTTGTAGACCCTTTAGATATGACACTTAAGATGTGACTCTTTTGATGTTACACAGTCATAGGAGCTTTATTATGAAGCCTGGTTACCTTTGCCTGCCCAACTCCCCCTTAAGACGAAGGCTCTGGGGTGGCCACCTCATCCGGTGGTTCCTCAAGCCTGGAAGCTCTGGAGGTATGTTGGTCACTTGGGATGTCCTGGCGGGAGAGTCTATCAGCATTGCTATGTTCACTGCCCTTTTTATGCTGAAATGTGAAGTCAAATTCTTGCAAAGCAAGACTCCAGCATAGCAATTTCCTGTTCTCCCCCGACACCCTCTGTAGCCAGCTTAGTGGATTGTGATCCATAATCACAGTAAAATGTCTACCATAAAGGTAGGGCTGGAGCTTCTTGAGTGCCCACGCAATTGCGAGGCGCTCCTTTTCAATGGTGGCATTAGCCACTTCCTGAGGCAGCAGCTTGCGACTCAGGTAGACGATCGGGTGTTCTCCCCCAGCCTCGCCTACCTGGCTCAGTACAGCGCGACATCATAGTCCGAGGCATCGGTCTGTACCAGGAATCACTTGCTATAGTCAGGTGCTGCCAGGATGGGAGCACTAGCCAGGGTAGATTTAAGAGTCCGGAATGCCTACTCGCAAGTGGGAGACCAGACAACCAGAACCGAGAATTTCTTCTGGGTCAAGTCAGTCAGGTGTTTGGCCAGGGTGCTGTACTGCAGAACAAACTTTCTGTAGTAGCCAGCGGTGCCTAGAAAAGCCATAACTTGCTTCTTGGTTCGGTGCACTGGCCACTCGATTATTGCCCCTACCTTAGCCGGATCCGGCTTGAGATGCCCTCCCCCTACTCTATGCCAGAGGTACAGCACCTCTGCCATCCCGACTGGACACTTGGATGGTTTAATTGTTAGCCCTGCTTCCCTAATCCTCTTCAGCACTGCTGGTATATGTGATAAATGTGACTCCCAGGAATTACTAAACACAGCTATTTCACCCAGGTATGCCCTTGCAAAGCTTCTCTGACCACGTGGAAGCTCCTTCTGAAGCAGAACCTCATTACATTGGGGTTGCACTTATTATTTACATTAGTCTGTATTGGTTCACCTCATTAAGTCTTTATATATGCCCACTTTATATCCCCTTTTGAGTGTTTTTTGTATTGTAAGTTGCGCCAAACTCTTTTTTTTATTCTATTCATTAGAATATAGTTAATGGCAGGGCAACTAGAGGTTAAAATAGGTTGTTTTAAGTAACTGATATGCTTGCTTATCTACAAAAGTAATGTTATTATGCTTTAATGCACAAGGAAATAATCCTTGTACACACTATTATACTCAGGTTTTCAGTTATAACTACAGAAAAATATACTTTTAAAAATACATCCTTTTTCCCCCCAGTAAAAGCAAAACCAAGGCAAGAAAAGCTGTAAATTAAGCAATAAAAATGGCAACTACAACATTCCACTTCAACTGCTGCTCATTGCAGGAGAAGGTACTGAAGTTGTGTTTCAGATCCAGTGATTTTACAGAAGCAGATAAAAGCACTGAGTTGCAGAAAATGAACCTTATATGCATCCAGAGGCTGAAGCGGCTGCTGTTTCTCATTCCCCTCCAGAGGGCAAGCACACACATTCAAAGCACAACTATGAAAAATATCTTTAATAAGTAAAACATGTCAACATTTTAGTGCGAAACATAATGATGTCTTCTTGCAACGACACAATTACCAAGCGGCAATTGCGTTTGAACACAGGGAAAAAAATACTTTAATAATAAAAGTAATAAATTATTTCAAATCAGTTGGATAATTTCGTTTACCTGTATGTACATTAACCAGGGTGTTCTTTTTTTACAATTTAATATAAGACTATCAATCAACATTTTGAAATGCTGCATACTTGTGTATTTGGTATTCCAACCCCATAATTAAATTACTATTGAGCGGATCTAACTCTTTCTGGATTATGCGCTCTTTCTCTGTAATCTTCTGCTGAAATAATAGTGAGAGAAGTCTTTTATTTTTCAGCCACTATTAACTATGTTAGAGATTTTTCTTCTTCTTTAGATATCCCTAATGAAATGTTACAATGTGAACTCGATGTACGTCTTCTCTCTGCTCTTTTCCCAGGCTTTCAGGATATAGTTGTAGCTAATAGCCTGATCTATAGACAAATTGCAAATTAGTAACTCTCTGGAAGCAAATGTCTTGTCGCCAAAGCTGAGGCGTGCTGAAAGCAGAGGTGTAGAGAGCCGTGTGCTGTGAACATCCACTGGTTCATCATGCGGGTGAATCCTGGAGCAATCAAATTCCATGTTCTTTACCTCCTCCTGCTTTATATTGTTAGGTTTTTTTCCCCATCTGTTGCGTCAGCCAGTTGCAAAGTGAAAAGATTTCTATTGTTAACTGAGGCACTGTGGAGGAGAGAAAATAACTGAATTGTTTGAGAGGCAAATCTGTATTTGCCTTACAGTTTGCATACCATACTCATACGTCCATTTTTTCCCTAAAGGAACCTTTCAACTAAGACAAATAAGTGTCTGAAATATTGTTATTCAGACTTAAATTTAGGAAGTATGCAACCTATTTAGCTACTTGGTACACTAGTTGCCAAGAACAGATGTAGCTAGCATGATTACCCCCCTTAATACAGGTTAATGCATCAAATAACATGGAAAATAATGTGTGTGTGTCAATGGAATATAATAATGTACTCAATGTGGATAGGAGAGAGTTGACTGACTGAGTGCATAATGAAATATATATATATATATATATATATATATATATATATATATATAGATATATATATATATATATATATATATATATATATATATATATATATATATATATATATATATATATATATCTATATATATATATATATATATATATATATATATATATATAGCTTAAGCCTATAGGGAACCATGTTAAAAATGGTTTTTGAAGCAAAAAGTGGCACTGTGTCATTTCCCAGAATCCCTTGCTGCAGTGGATGTGCTGTGTGCTGGGTGATAATGGGGAAAGGCGGGGTTGCAGACCTGTCTAAGACATGCAGATGAGCATACAGTTGTATTTACATATATATATATATTACTGATTACTGTGTATGTGTATATATATATATATATATATATATATATATATAGAGAGAGAGAGAGAGAGAGAGAGAGAGAGAGAGAGAGAGAGTGTAACCCAATGGGAAACAAAAACAGCATTCAGGGTTACAATGCAAAAACAAATGTATTGAAAAAAGACAAGCACAAAAATTCCAACATTTCGGTCCTGTATTCCTCAGGGGCGTGCTAGAGAACAATGCCCATGGAAAACACTTATATCATCCACCAACCTGTGCAGACAATTAGAAGCAGCTGTTTAGAATTAAAAAGGGATCATATGGCCGCCGGGAGCTCCGTCATCACCGCACATCAGTCAGGCTTCACTGCAGTTCTGTTTACATCCGGCTGTCAATGCCATTCGCATCGTGCATGCGCGTCTGCGGGAGAGGCCAACTATCACGCCATGAGTCTAAGGCGTCCCCCGTTCCCATGGCGACGATTAAAGAGCGTCTAAACACCAAGGCAGGACCCGGATCGAACATGTCAGGAGCACAAGACTGTGCGTCGGTGGTGATATCTCCTGTACCCCGACATCTGTTCGAAACGTTGGAATTTTTGTGTCTGTCTTTTTTCAATATATTTGTTTTTGCATTATTACCCTGAGTGCTCTCTCTCTCTCTCTCTCTCTCTCTCTCTCTCTCTCTCTCTCTCTCTCTCTCTCTCTCTCTCTCCTCTCTCTTCTCTCTCCTCTCTCTTCTCTCTCCTCTCTCCTCTCTCTTCTCTCTCTTCCCTCTCTCTCTCTTCTCTCATCCAGTTGGATGTGGTTCATCCTCCTGAATGCAGCCTGGACCCCAAACACCTGTAGCGTTTGGCACAATTGAGATACCATCGATTGGACTGGTTATTTTGTGTTGTGTATTGTTTGTTTTACACTTTTATAGCAGCACTTAATTCATCTACTTATATATCACATTTTCCCTTATGTTGTTTGGTATAGATTACTAAATCAACACATGATTAGTATATCACTATATGATTATAGTATTATCCATACATCACATTGATATTATTCTATTTGCCAATCACTTTATTTTAATTGACATTCTATCTATCTAGATGTAGCCAGGTACCCTCCGGTCTCCCCGTGCTCCCATTTCCCCCCTCCTTACCCTCCTTATGTATGCAGGGCAAATAGAGTTGCCGGTAGTTCTCATCCCAGGGCGCCGCCATGTTATGTGTGCGCACACACGAGCGCAGAGTCGCACATGCGCAGAAGCAGCGAAGGCCGGGAAGAGCCCTGGAAGGTTGCGCATGAGCGGGGCAAGGTCACGGCGGCCATCAGAGTCACGCAGGCGCAGTGTCCTATGCGCACGTGGTCACAATGTTAATCAGGCAGCTCAGAGACTACAACTCCCATGATGCTTAGGGAGAAAGCTGCCTGGTTACTCACGAGAGCCAATGGAACGGCTGGATTGCTTCTGAAGGACTACTGCCTGCTGGGAGAGGAAGTGAGCAGTTAAGACCAGGAACCTGAAGGTGCAGGTTAGGTCCACGGAGCAGTGCTGCAGGGACTAGGCCAGAGGTAAATCCCCAGGGCCCAGTTAGTCCACCTGAGTCACTGTAGAGAAGTAACTATATGGTGTAGGGAACTGCCTTAAGACAGGGACTCCTTCACTGCACTCATAGAGAGAGAGATGCTGCAGGACAGTGCCTGACTGTCAGTACAGCGTGTAGCTGAAAGAGCATCTGACTTCATCGCAGAGACTATTTGCAAAGGGATCAACAGGCTGGGGATCACTCCCCTGGGGAGTCAGCGTGTGTATCCATTCCTGCAGAGAGCAGCGCAGTGCGTCGTGGGATCACGTTGCGGAGCTGCTGATTTTCCAAGGATTCTCCTCGTTAGGACAATAACCAGGAAGGTAGTATCTCAAGTGCACCAATGTGCCCCAACACAGGGAAGCACTATCCCTCACACCCACACTCACACTCACCTTATTATTTGTGAACGCTCAAGGGATAAGTGCACAAACACCTTGCTATTCAAAAGGGACTACGGGTGATGCAATGATGGACATGTGGGCTGGTGGTATGGTATGCATTCAGGGTGATGCAATGTTATGTGATGATGTGTTAGTGATATGCCAAGGATATTATGATGTTTAGTAAATACTGTTCTCATTCAACTGTGTGTGTAATTACTGTATGATTAGTTTGGTGAGGGCAAACTCCCACCACGTTGGGATCTCTCATCAGTGGAGGCGCTGCACCGAGTGTAAGTATACCCCAGGCTCCCAGTGGCAGAGGTTCAGGCCTCTTGTTAGCCTCACAGGTGACAGCAGTACCAGTAGTTATAGTACCCTAGGGGTACACCCGACACACACATACACACACACACACACACACACACACAATACCCATACAATTCTCCCCATACAATCTCCCCTCCATTATATGGACAATAATACCCCCCCCCCACATTCCATACAACACTCCCACTCCTAAATACATACAACACGAACCATGCACCCCTAAGTACATACAACCCTAACTGCACCCCCCCAAATACATACAACACTACCCCCACCCCCAAACACATACAACACTAGCCCCACCCCAAAAACATACAACACTAGCCCCACCCCAAATACATACAAATCCATCCCCACCCCAAATACATACAACACTAGCCCCACCCCAAATACATACAACACTAGCTCCACCCCAAATACATACAACACTAGCCCCACCCCAAATACATACAACACTAGCCCCACCCCAAATACATACAACACTAACCCCCCACCCCCAAATATATACAACACTACCCCGACCCCAAAATATATACAACACTACCCCCACACCCAAATACATACAACACTAAATGTGCACCCCTAAATACATACAACATTAACCCCCACCGCCAAATAATACAACATTACCCCCTACCCCCAAATATATACAACACTACCTCTCCACCAAATACATACAACACGACCCCACACCCCACCAAATACATACAACACACACTTATCTTCGGGATGATCACAGGCCTATCATAACCCGGCTCTCCCCAGCTGCTGCAGGCCTCCTGTCGGGCCTGCCTCTCTCTCCCACACTGGGCATCTCTCTCTGTCACGGTTGTGCTCGCCACAAACCTGGGTCCGACCACGTGCCTGAGGTGGGGTTGTAAAAGCACCGACCTTAGACTGCGCAGGCTGATCCGGATTGCGCAGTTCGTAGTCTTACGTAGCAGGGTCAGGACTGGAGAAGGTAGCATCATCAGTGGACAAGCCATGGTCAGGACTGGAGAGATCAAGATAAACGTTAATGAAGCAGGAGTTCGGCAACAGGTAATCAGAAGTTCCCCGCTTCAGTTTAGGAGTGTGAGCGCGGGCGTGGGTTCTGCGCGTGCGGTGACCATGGCCCATGGTACTGGTCTCAGGAAGGGATAGGCAGACCTGAGTGGGCACACCGCCAGGCAGCACTGGTAAACCAGTGCTTCAGCGCAAGAGTCCAGAGCGGGCCTGTGCAAGGAGAGAGAGAGCTACAGACCTCAGGACTCATAGACTGGCCTCTGCTAAGGGTAGGGCAGCAGACCACAGGAAACAGGGAGCTGAAGAATACACGGGAGGTGCTCCGCTTCAGCACAGGAACCAGGACACGGCCTCTGCTATGGAGAATGAGCAGCAGGCCCCAGGAACCAGGAACCAGTAGATAGGCTCTGCAGAGAAAGGACAGCAAGCCTCAGGAAACTGGAAGCTGAAGTCAGCACTGGAAAGACCTCTGCTTCAGCACAGGAACCAGGACGCAGCCACTGCAATGGAGAATGAGCAGCAGGCCCTAGGTACCGGTAGATAGGCTCTGCTGTGTAGGAATAGCAGACCTCAGGAAACAGGGAGCTGAAGTCAACACTGGAGAGACCTTCGCTTCAGTACAGGAGACAGGAACAGGCCGCTGCGTGAGACTTGCAGCCGGCCTCAGGAAACAGGGATCTGAAGTTAACATGAAGAGTACTCCGCTTCAGCACAGGAGATAGGAACAGGCCGCTGCGTGAGACTAGCAGCCGGCCTCAGGAAACAGGGATCTGAAGTTAACATGAAGAGTGCTCCGCATCAGCACAGGAGACAGGAACAGAACTCTGCGTGAACTGGGGAATATACCTTTGAGAGATTAGTACACAACAGAGCCAAGCCTTAGGGCTTGTGGCAGAACACTTGTGACAACCAGGAAGGGTTATGCTTGGCAGGGAAGCATTGTGGGAAAGGTGTCTTTAAAGGTCAGTGAACCAATAGCAGAAGGGGCGTGTGATAGCACTGCTTCAATGAGTGAACCCAGGGTGGAGCTGCAGCAAACATCAGGAGCAGTGTTCCAGCGCTGCACAGGTCTGTAAGGTAAGGCAAACAGCAAACTAAGGTGCGGATCCGTTACACTCTCCCGCTTGTGCTCACCCAGGACACTTGTCCCATACTGCCTCACCCCCCCCCCCCCTCCCCTGTCGACGGCTCAGCATACTACAAAAACAGCCAATTAGTGTCGGATAAAAAAAAAAAAAGAATAAACTCTATTGAAATTATAATATTGATGAGGAGGTGTTGCCCAAATGCATAACTAATATGATGAGCCACGTAGTAATAAATAATGTATATGTTTGCTTTCATGTATTTTTTTACCAGTTTGTTGCTGTCCCGCTGTTTACTTGCTTGTGAGAGGCAAAATAGATTCTATACTGCGATAAACCCTACTTGGTTATTTAAAGTCAAACCTTTAGAAACATTACATTGGACTGACTCTTAACCCCTTATACATATTGGGGGCTCGCGGGGCAGACTGCAAGCACATATCGGCCTGGGTGATTACTTCAATAGTGGCAGTCTGTCACGGTAGACCAGGCACTTACACCTCTTTAACCGGGATCATAACAAAATAAATTGTAATTTATTCCTTTGTAACAGACGTACACACAGTGAACTACAATATACAAGAGAAAGACACACTTGCTGGGGGTCTGGGCTACAAAACTAAACTTTCCTAGTTGAATTAGTCCATAAAACAAAGTCTTTAGGTTGACCGGGACTTAGCCGGAAAGTCCTGGAACTCCAATCGCAGGTTGTTTCAACCGCCACCGCTGTATCTGCTCCGGAGATGCTAAAATCCCTTGACCGGGAGATAGTACCAAACGTCCTGGTACTCTTTGCGTGTAGTTCCAGCCGCGATCACTACGCTCTCTTTTCAGAACTTGGCCCAAAAAGTGGGACTTAGAAATTTCTTGCTCTGAAATTTCTGAAGCCGGCTCGCGTCTATTTCTCCCAGAGCATCTTTTGGTGGTTTCAAATTTGCCGCTGCTGTCTTGACGCTTAGAATCTGAGGACTGGATTGGCTGCTTGCTTTCTTACAGTATTTTAGTCCTATTCATGAAATACTCCAGCCAATCCGAGCGTGGGAGAATTTCTACCAGCCAATCAGCGACTTGCCAGTCTACTGAAGCAGGCAAGGATGGATTCGAAATCTGACAGGGGCATGCGCCAACTTGGCACCTCTGCCACCTGTAAGTCAGAAGCCATCCATGGAGTTAGGCATCTCAAGGTCTGGGCTGGGTGAATGGTTGTCCGATTACTTCCATTCAGCCCAAGGACGAAGGTACTTGAGGATAACTCCTTTGCTCAAATGGCTCTCACACCTTGGCAATCGCTGTGGCATTCAACTCCGGGACCCTTAGCAGACTTAGTGGCACCAACCTGAGCCAGCTGGTCTCTCAGAACCACAGACTTGGAAATCTCCAGCTCATTTACAGTGCATAAAACATTTACCATTACCCACAATGTTGAAATAAAAATAATTCACAATTTTTTCTGTCCTTAGTTTACAAGGTTTGATTGAAAAGACACGCACGTTCAGTTTCAGCACTCCTACACCTTCCTACAGTATAAGAAAATATTTTAAAAGTTGAACGAAATAATGCTTAGGTTCAATTTCAGAGTTACTTTTCTAAACACATAGGAATATGGACTAAGACATAAAATCTGCCTTGCAACCATATCGATGGTTGAAGCACCCCAGGACCTCTATTCTTGGTTCTGGTGATCTGGGCATATACTGGGGGACCCCCATTGACCTAGGGACCCCTGGCTGTAGTCAGGATACACATATCCGTATGCCCCATTTACCTTTCTGGTCTGTGCTGAAGCAGGGAAACCTGGCGGTGAGTCGCGCAACTGCTTTCGGGGGAAGACTTTGATTGGAGTGATGTGTCTATATGTCCCCGGGAATCTGACCTGATTCCTGAATACATTTTTGGGGTGGCCAGCAACTCTGGACCCCTTCTACCTAGACACATTCTGACAACACTTGTACCGAAAAGTCCCCCCTGAAACTCATAGCCTGAAAATCTCCACTGGGTAGCACTACTGGAAAGGTAAAACACACATAAATCTTTATTGCAATACAATTACATACATTGCAGGTACCATACATGGGTTCAAGAGCTGACACTCTAAACTACCCAATATGGCTAAGAGGTAACCAGCCTGGCATAATACCTTTATTAATGGCCTGGTTACCCCCTCACCATCACACAGTCCTCCTGTAGCATCACGGCGACATATGACATCACGTTGTCACGGCAATGCATCGTGATCTGACATCATGTTGTCATGACCATGTGACGTTGTGATGTCATATAAAGTGGGTTGCAAGAACAATGCGATGCTACAGGAGGAGATGCCGGGGGGCATCTGTAATGCCCTAGGGGAAGGTACTGTAAGTGACACCCCCCTCTTTCTCTTCCTCCCTCTCACTCACTTCAACACAGAGACGCACCCCCACCCAACAATCTTACCTTGGGATGAGGAGTGGTCCGGCGCCATTCTTTGGACTATGCAGCTCCCTCCTCCAGCTCACTCTTCCAGTAGGGCGGAAATTGGATCCATCTTCCGTCGAGGGGGACTATTGCTTTTATTATGTGTGCATTGTCAGTGTTCTATTTTGTTGGAAACAGCACCTGCCAGGCTCTGAACTCAATCAACAGATTTTAACAAGAATATTAAGGATATAATCAATATTTTCAACATTCTGAATTCAAAAAAATGAAAGTAATTTCTCTATCCATCATTGGTAAATACAATATCTCAACCGCCATTTTTCCCCCCCAACATTTGAAGTAATAAATATACTCAACAATATATACCTCATATATTTACAGTATAAATCAACGAGTATAGACAGATCATGAACATCATCTCCAGAGCTTATAGAGAGAAACAAAAAATAATTGAAAAATATGTATTGGTAAAAATAATTAAAAAGAAAGAGGGAATACTCCTCATTCTTTACGGAATAATCTCATATATTATAGACAATCATTTAATCCATCACTGCTAAAGGGTTAAAGTTTAACTCTGCGTGAGCTGTCTGTGTGTGGATATAACACGTTTACCCTTCGCAGGGTCCTTGAGACACAATTGTGTTTGTTGTTTTCCTTTTCTATGCTGTTTTAGGAGGTCATGTTGATTCTGTTATAATATGTTTTCTTAATGCCTCTGCTTGGCTGCTCACCTTGTTGGAACATATGACTCTGGGAGAAGTTCACTTTATCTGTTTATTGTTCTGTATAATGTGCTATTAAGCCTCACTACATTTCACCGCTCTGGAAACTATTTAACTGTAAAGAATATTTTAAGTTATAAATGTTGAGTATTTAATATTAGCTTTAATTATCCTGACAGATCAACTAACTCAGTATATGGGGACTTTAAACTCTGTTAGCTTGTGAATCGTCTCACAAAATCTCTACAACCTCAGCTTACAGTTATCACATTCTGCCACCAGTTCTCCTAACGATGGGATCCAGTCTTCTTTTTTTTTTCCAAAATTTTTTATTAGGCATTTAGATAATTCACAGTATGCATGAAACAAACGATAATACAGCCTAATACAGATTTTCTCCTTTTGTTGGTTAGAGAAACCGGAAATAAAAGAGGAAAGCTCACCGCTCCCCTGACCCTGGGATCCAGTCTTCTTAACGATGGGATCAGTCTTTACTCAGATTATTATTATGAGGCTCGGGCTTGGTGGTGTTTTAGCAGAAATCCCTCACACAATATTCCCATCCCAGTAGCGGCTAGAGTTAAAGTTCTTCTCTAGTTCATTTAGAACATTAATAATAAGTTGAAATAACTAGAGGGGGAAAAAAAACGGGGCGTTATAGTTTACCTGATGTATAAACACGATAATATATACACCTGATATCCGCACATAGGGCCTCATGCAGAGAGCAGCGCTATGCAGAATTGGAGAGGGGGAAAAATTTTACCTTTTTTGGAGAGTTTTTATGTCCATATGCAGAAAGGGCAGAAAACTGCCTTTCTGCATATGGAGAGTTTCAACTAGCGCTATTAGCGCTGTTGAAACTACTGGGGAAAAAATCGCGTTTTTTTTTTTTCCCCTCCACCGGCCGCGGAGCGCCAGCTGCTTGGTGGAGAGGGAAAATGTTGAAAATCGCGCCATTTTTTTGCCGCGAACAGCCACTAGATGGCGATCGCGGCTCTCTGCATATGGCAGAGAAAAAAACTGGAGAGAATTTAAACTCTCCAGGCGCGCGGCGAATTTGAAGGGGAAAAAAAAAAAAATGGCGCTTTTTTTTAAACTTGCCGGTTTCTGCCTTTCTGAAGGCAGAATCCGCCAATTAATGCCGCTTTCACTTTTTGCGCTGCTCTCTGCATGAGGCCCATAATATGCACATTACAGTATGTTTGTATGTTGCTATTTTGCACTGTTAGGGCCTCATGCAGAGAGCATCGTTATTTCAAAACTCGCCATTTTTTGTTCAATTTCCCTCAGAAAACGGCATAAAATGGCGAGTTGCGAAAAACGCGCCATTTTTTTATTTCTATGTTTAAAACTCGCCTCGCGGCTGGCGAGAACCTCAATCGCGCCATTTTTAAAACTCTCCGAATGCAGAGAGGTGCGAACGGCAAGTAGCGGCTGTTCGCGCCAAAAAAAGGCGCGATTCTCGCATTTTTGCCGCGCCACGAAAATATGGCAAGATGGCGCTCGCCGCCTATAGTAAAGGGGAAAAAAAAGGCGCGAATTTGTTTTTACACGTTTCTGAAGCGCGCATCTCGCCAATTTAAACTCGCCACACGCATCCATGTTAAACATAGCAGAATTC
The DNA here is from genome assembly GCF_040206685.1 of Ascaphus truei. NCBI lineage: Eukaryota > Metazoa > Chordata > Amphibia > Anura > Ascaphidae > Ascaphus > Ascaphus truei. Next base: position 382,201,799 of record NC_134486.1, on the reverse strand, counting down.
GCACTTTTCTGCATATGGAGAATAAAACTCTCCAAAAAAGCTACTTTTTATGAAATTCGCCATTTTTAAAATTCGCTGCTCTCTGCATAGGCCCCATAATCGTGTATATGCAAAAATGTATCTCACTGCACTGTTACAAATCCTGCCACTAAATAAAGGTGAAAAATAAGGGGGAATTAAAATGACCGAAGTGGAAAATGTATATACAGTACATATCCAAAAAACTACTCGAGGAGTCTGAGTATGTATGTACATCTACATTGATAGAATGTACAGTGTTGTTTTTTTACTGTAGTTACCAAATTTTTTTCATTTTAAATATTTAGGGGCTTATGCAGAGAGGAACGTTATTTAATGTGAAAATGGCAAGAAAATAGCCACAGAATTGGAGCAAGTTATGGGGGCCTATGCAGAGAGCTCCGAATACAAGGTGTTCGCCATGTATTCGCCAAATTTGGTTACCTGTATTCAGAAAGGTGTGAGATCGTGGCGAGTTTTGTGAAATTCGCCAGGAGAATTTCTAGGAGACAGAAATCCGCCGATGCATTGGCGAGAAGTGGCTTTTTTCAGCAGATCGACATTTTTTAAATTTCGTCATATTCAGGGAGGCACTTTCAGTTGTTTTCTCCAGTTCGCCAGTCCGTTTTAGCGCTTTATACGCCAAATGTGCACGCCACAAAAAAGCGGCAGTAACCGTGCCTTTACATGGCGAGAAGTGCTGGCAGTGAGTTTAATAAATAAATAAACAAACAGCTGACGTGTCTGAAGCACTTGTTAGATGTTTTATCCCTTTCCGCTCGAATGTCTGAGTATATCCGACAACATAGTTTTGTACTTAAGGTCCAATGTCGCATTTACCCGGCATTCTCCACGCTGCAGTCCCGACCCCCCTCCCTCCCCCTACGCCCAGCAGCTGATCGGGATGTGAAGCCCTGCACTCGGCAGCAGTCCTGACCCCCCTCCCTCCCTCCAAGCCCAGAATCTGATCGGGATGTGAAGCCCTGCACTCGGCAGCAGTCCTGACCCCCCTCCCTCCAAGCCCAGAATCTGATCGGGATGTGAAGCCCTGCACTAGGCAGCAGTCCTGACCCCCCTCCCTCCCTCCAAGCCCAGAATCTGATCGGGATGTGAAGCCCTGCACTCGGCAGCAGTCCTGACCCCCCTCCCTCCCTCCAAGCCCAGAATCTGATCGGGATGTGAAGCCCTGCACTCGGCAGCAGTCCTGACCCCCCTCCCTCCCTCCAAGCCCAGAATCTGATCGGGATGTGAAGCCCTGCACTCGGCAGCAGTCCTGACCCCCCTCCCTCCCTCCAAGCCCAGCAGCTGATCGCGATGCATCCATATAAAGAATTGTGTATAGTTCAATAGTGTAATGTACACTATCATAACATATATTTGCTTGAGTCATTTGTGATTTTGAAATTGTCCGTAACCTTCAGTGTTATTATTATTATTTAAGCTTTACCCATATATGTATGTTCTAACGGCAAAATCAAAAGAAGTTGAAGATCATCATTACCTATTGCACACGTTGCACAGGAGTGTGTTTTGAAAATAGTTATTGCGGTCATGTACGAATGCAATCTACTGCCTAATATGAAGAGTACAGTACAGCAGTACACTATTTGATGTGTTCAAAGTTCTGTTTAATTAAGCAACAATCTGTTCAGAGTTTCTCTGCTATGGAAATATGCAGAAGCCGTCTGTAAGACGCTCTGACAGGAATCTGGTGTTGACTTTTGAAATTGCCCGCCTACTTGACTCGCGAGACTCACGAGCGCGACTTTGAACCACACTTATTGAAATTATAGCCAAATGTAAGTACCTCCGTCAGAAATGGTGAGATTAGCACTCGCCATTCATACACATTGAGACTTTATTGCCGATTTGTCGTTTCTGCATAAGGCACAATAAATACGCCACAATTTTGAACTTTTGAAACAATGGCAATTTATTTTGGCGATCCTCTCTGCATAGGCCCCATGGTCGTATGCAGAAAGCTGTGTTACCTCATTTTTCTGATGAGATTCAAAATTGCCAAGTTTTTCTGGCTAGATTGAACTCGCTATAATATAGGGCAGAATGGCGAGTTGCAGTGCATCTATGCTACCTGCATACCACCCTATTTTAACATGGAGAATTTACCAATCTCTCCACGTGTTTGGCAATTTTTAAAGTAAAGAAACCTGCTGTGGCGAATTTTATGAATCTCTCCATATTCTCTGCAGGAGAAGCTTCTCTGGGAAGTATTTTCGCCAAAATATGGTGCTATTTCCCTTCTCTATCCTCTCTGCATAAGCCCCATAGGGCCTCATGCAGAGAGCATCGTTATTTCAAAACTCGCCATTTTTTGTTCAATTTCCCTCAGAAAACGGCATAAAATGGCGAGTTGCGAAAAACGCGCCATTTTTTTATTTCTATGTTTAAAACTCGCCTCGCGGCTGGCGAGAACCTCCATCGCGCCATTTTTAAAACTCTCCGAATGCAGAGAGGTGCGAACGGCAAGTAGCGGCTGTTCGCGCCAAAAAAAGGCGCGATTCTCGCATTTTTGCCGCGCCACGAAAATATGGCAAGATGGCGCTCGCCGCCTATAGTAAAGGGGAAAAAAAAGGCGCGAATTTGTTTTTACACGTTTCTGAAGCGCGCATCTCTCCAATTTAAACTCGCCACACGCATCCATGTTAAACATAGCAGAATTCGCACTTTTCTGCATATGGAGAATAAAACTCTCCAAAAAAGCTACTTTTTATGAAATTCGCCATTTTTAAAATTCTATGCTCTCTGCATGAGGCCCTTAATGTCTGAAACGTTTCAAGCATATTGGGGCCTATGCAGAGAGCAGCGAATTTGAAAAATGGCGAATTTCATAAAAAGTAGCTTTTTTGGAGAGTTTTATTCTCCATATGCAGAAAAGTGCGAATTCTGCTATGTTTAACATGGATGCGTCTGGCGAGTTTAAATTGGCGAGATGCGCGCTTCAGAAACTTGAAAAAACAAATGCGCGCCTTTTTTTTTCCCTTTGCAATGGCCGCGAGCGGCCGCTTCTTGCCAATTTTTTCTGGCGAGGGAAAAAGGAGACAATAGCGCCATTTTATTGGCGCGAACAGCCGCTAGATGCCGTTCGCGGCTCTCTGCATTAGGATATTTGTAAAACTGGCGAGATTGAGGTTTTCGCCAGCCGCGAGGCGAGTTTTACAAATAGAAAAGAAAAATTGGCGCGTTTTTCGGAAATCTCCATTTTCTGCTGTTTTCTGCGCGATTATCTCCAAAAAATGGCGAATTTCGAAAATTCGCTGCTCTCTGCATAGGCCCCATTATCTGAAAATGTAGTACACATTGACAAATAACACATTTTGGGCCTTATGCAGAGAGGAACGTTATTTAATGTGAAAACGGCAAGAAAATAGCCACAGAATTGGAGCAAGTTATGGTCGTATGCAGAAAGCTGCGTTACCTAATTTTTCTGATGAGATTCAAAATTGCCAAGTTTTTCTGGCTTGATTGAACTCACTATAATATAGGGCAGAATGGCGAGTTGCAGTGCATCTATGCTACCTGCATACCACCCTATTTTAACATGGCGAATTTACCAATCTCTCCACGTGTTTGGCAATTTTTAAAGTAAAGAAACCTGCTGTGGAGAATTTTATGAATCTCTCCATGTTCTCTGCAGGAGAAGCTTCTCTGGGAAGTATTTTCTCCAAAATATGGTGCTATTTCCCTTCTCTATCCTCTCTGCATAAGCCCCTTAATGTGGCATATCAAGTATCGAGTTGATGAGATTTTTTTTTGCACTTAAAAAAAAAAAATGAATTCCAAGATGGAGGCTGCACCGCTTTGGTTAAAACTTCTGGCAGATTTAAGTTGGGATGGCAGAAAGGTACCCTTTCTGAGACTGATTTGCAGAAATATGCAGACAAAAGGAACCTCCCAATCTGAGGCGGATCCAAATCCGCAAAACAAATCTGCAATTCGCGAAAAATTGTAACCTCTTGCCTATCTAAGTCATAAACTTGAATCACCTGAAATCTGGCAGTTGTGAAACGATTGTGATTTACACCCTACTGGAAAATACAGCAAATAAAATGCCTATTAAGGGGACAGGATATTTTTTTAAGAGCACATCACAATTCCCTCTTTCTGCTATGTAAACATAATGTGGCTCTAGGCAATGTCAGAAATGGGAGATCAGTGAGATGGATGGTTACACTGCTCACGGCCAATATCACTGAGGAGCTGTTAAAATAACTGCACATTTCAGTGATAGTATTGGTGATATTGGGTACAGTACATGAATGACAGAGCACATTGGAGCCAGTGAAATGACCAGTGATTCATTTGGGAAGTCAGGCTTATGTAACAAGTGAACCTTGTTGGCAAACTCACCTGTGGTATATGGTAAGAGAATGACTGGCTTTGCTGGAGTGCGTCTGGAAAACAATACCGTTGTGGACAGTTTTTCTTACTCTTGAAAGAATGCAGGTGCTCATTTTTCAGAAGTGTTTGCTCTGCTAACATTACTGCAAGACCAGATCGGTAAAGGTGAATGTAATTTGTTTGCAACTAAGTCCATGTACAGATGTAGTAAAATGTACTGCCAGCATGGTGCAGCGAGGTGTGGCGGGACACCTGTATGAACACTTTTTTGTCCACACTCGGCCGCGACCATGCCACACCCCGTCTGCGGCTCAGCTTTGGTCAGCCAGAATAATTATTTGTTATTGCAGTTCGTTACTTGGCCGGCAGGTGGCACACTGAATACCTTTGCCTATGATAATCGGTAGCCGCACAGTGGCACAGCTGTGGAAATGGATACAGTGACTGTCTAATGACGACACTCCTATTCTTCACAGAAAGTTGCGGAAAATAATAGATCAGCTTGTTTCAGATCATCAGGGTGAGATAAAACTCAATGTCAAATCTCACTGAAAGAAAGATGTCATAGCTTACGGGAATAATATGGCAGACACTGCGATAAAACAAAGCTGCTGTAGTCAGTCCTCCATGGGAAGAAGAGGATACTTTAACCCCCATTGCTGTACTAACCTGCTCAGATATGAAAAGGTCACACATATCAAATAATCTGAGAGAACACATGCTGTACAATTTTAAATTGTCTCCTATAATGGATAAAACAGACCCATGTTTGGGAAAAGAACCTTTAAAGATAATGAAAAACATTTTGGCACATGGTGAGATTAACAATTGGGTCTGGGTAGTTCCCTCACATTTGAGAAAATTGATACTGACATTGGTGTATGACTCGGAGGCAGGAGCACATTCTAAATTACAGGAAATTTGGGGTGGTGATTCAAAATACGCAAGGAAGTGGAGGATAACATTAACAGGTGTCTTACATGCGCGAAACAAGACCAAGCTAGACAGCTAACTAGTGGGGCACTTTTGAGAGATGTTCCCATGGGACAGGTTACAAATTGATTTTGTAGGCATATTGCCAACCTCTACACATAGAGTACAAATACATTCCGAATGGTGGTGGTAGATGCATTCTGTAGGGGGGTGGTAGCTTTCCCCACTCCAGACAAATCTGTAAGCAGAACTGTCAAAATTCTTGTGAAAGAGAGTTTCTGCAGATGGGGTGTGTCAGCTAGAATGGATTCAGACAATGGAGGAGAGTTTGAAGAGGACGGGAATTGGCTGAATTTGCCGTGGAATTGACATTCTCATGCCACCCCCAGGCAGAATGGCTTGTGGAAACGATGAATGGCAAACTAAACAAAGAGGAGAGTAAAATCTGCGATGCTAATGGCAGTAATTACTGTAGGATTATTTGTTCCCTTTTTGTATTATGCCGACTAAAATCAAGGGTTGAGAGACATAGGGCTGATACAACAAGCTGCAATAACCTACAAATGGTGGTATTAGGGCAAACCAAGTGCCTTATTTTTATCCTGCAATACTGTATATCAATGTTACACCACCAAAAATAAAAGCACTTTTTATCGAAAAAGTTAAAAGCATCGGATCGAAGAAAAAACAGGCAGGATACGGTATTTTTAGGTAAAAATGTCCAGTGCTTTCCATTTGCAAAAGTAGAGGTGCTGGTACTCATAATATAAAAGTTGATAATAAAAATAAAAAATACATAAATAGAAATGTTTAACATTTATAGATACTGTTTATTACTTTCAGATTATTAACATAGACAAAAATACTATAAGGCTTTTCTACAGAAAAATAAACCTGTTGCTAATGTAACGGTGTCGTCCACCCCCCCCCCCAATCGCAGATAGGGGCCATTACAGGGTGTATGTGGTGCATACCTGCTGCCAACAAGAGGGCTGAATTGTCCGCGGTGACTTTGGGACACAGGATCAGGCTTCTGGGGTCCATACCCCAGATAATACTTAGCAGTGCAGCGCCTCCATCTGCCGTAGGCTCCAGGGATGTACAGTATGGAGATGATCTCCCATGGTAGAAATTGTACTCTCCTCCCAGTTAGATCACACACCAGGCCAATTTCAGGCTCCCAGACGTGTGACATTCCTTCCTCAGGGGGAAGGAACAACCTCCAAATTTAGGGCGATCCTGCCCTTAAGTACAGCCTGAAGGCGGGCACCACGTTGTCCCAGCTACAACATGATGTACCACCCTCTGCTGTCACTCGAGTGGAGTACCAAAGGTGAAGGGGTAATACCCCATACCAAATACTGGCAAGCCTGTAATACCAGGGTTTACTGCTAGTCGATTGGGTAGAATAGTAGCCAGGGGGTACCCCGCTACACTAAAAAAAATAAATCCTGTAAACAGTACAAAATGCCTCAGGCTCTAGACCAACGTGACCTCATGATGGTAGATGTACCAAACAATAACATTTCCAAAAATTAAAGCATTCCAGATGACATGAGAGTCAAATACATAAATTAGTACAACTGAAAAACCTTAACTGAGAAATCATGTAAAGTTACAGAGTCCACGTCACACAGTCCCAGATAAAAATAGAGGTGCTGATCTCTCACATAAAGAGAAATAATCCCCAAATCCTGCACACACACCAAATAATTTTACCTTGGGGAGGGTGTCAGGACTTCTCCGGTCCTGTCTGGGGCTGCTGCGAGTGTTCAATTGTGCGGGAAAGCCAGAGCGATTGGCTGTGTGGTGTGATGGCCCTGCCCCAGTAGCAGGCAGCAGCAGCTGTTGGGAAAAAAAGGTGAAGAAAAAAGCACTGAATACATAAAGTTTCCGATATTTTTCGGAACAGGCAGAAATAACGCAAATAATTAATCACCTAGTCCAGGCTGGTGTTACCCCTGTCCTTCCTATTAATATACATTGGCAAGATAAGCTAAACCAACCTAAAATAGATGACAAAATAGTAATTACAATACTGTACATTACAGGACATTTTAACGGGAGAGCAAAAAGGGGGGTTGCACCCGCTCAACCTAGTGTGACCGCTAGGCTAGGACCGCTAGGAAACAGACTGGTGCAATAGGGCAAGGAGACTAATCAGAACACAGAGAACACTGTATGATGTAGAGACACAGAACATACAGATAAGGCCCTATTGATGCACTCAAAATCTGAGGGGTAAGTCACCCTAGTAAAACAGCAACAACACAGGAATAATCTGAACCAAACCTATAAATAGTGTTAAAGTATACTTTATTGATGTTGGTTAAAAATGGTACCAGATTAAATGGTGAATGGAATGAACCGAATACAAATGGTGCTATTAGGGCAAATTGCCAAATTGTTAATCCAAAATAGTAGGAAAACTAAACAAAAGCACTATAAATTACAGGTAGCATACAGTCAATGCCTATGGTGTAAGGCAGTGAAGGCTAACTGAAAGGGATGACGTCACTGGAGCACTATATAAAATATACATCCACTAGAGGCAGTTCAATGTGTGTAATTGCTAGCTAACTGTATACCACACGTCAATGATGGGGTAGAAAGTGAAACAGTGGCAATTGTGATCAAGTAACACACATAGATATAAGTACAGCTGACATGCATGGATCGTTAGAACAATGGTGGTGTGAACCCCACAAAACCTGTCCCTGCTAGTTAGTAACTACACATAGGGGTAGAAAATGCGGGAAAGGGGTACCCTACACACCAATATATGTTGACCCTGTGGGGAGAGAACAATATTAGTAGGATCGTGTAACCCACTAGCTCTGACCCTCAATAACATACCCCTACAGCACACGGGGGGAGAGGGGGGGTTGGAGGACAGAAAAGAGGGAAAGATGGCCCTGTAAACTTATCTGTGCTGGCCCTGGGTACACAATCCTAACGGTCAGCCTGGAAAGGTGCCTCGTGGAGTGCGCAGCTGAAGGGAACTCTGGCGTGGGCACGATGAGATCGGCTAGAGGCTGCAGGCATCCATGCTTGAAAGCTTGCTGATGCTGCTCTCCTCGGAGCCGTCAGGAGAGAATTGTCGAGATAGAGCATCTGCTTTGGTGTTCTTGGCAAAGTCCCACGGGATGAGACGTGTTGGTGCGTTTGTTTCTTTCACTTTTTTGTGAGCTGATGAATTAAAACTTTTTTACTTTTATCTTGGAGTTGCCCTGTAACAGGGGACTTATCCCTGTTCACAAATGTGCATCTAATCCAGCAGTGTGGTGGTTAACTGCTGGTAGGCAATTAACTAACACCACCTGGCTGATTACAGGTGTTAGAAAAAGCCTGCCTCTAGGACAGGAAGAGAGATTCCTTAGTCCACAACTGGGCTGAACCAAGGAAGGACAGATGTCTTGAGACTTGGAACCTGACATTGCCTTATCACACAAGGGTGCAGATCCAAGAGAGCAGAAAAGCTTCCCCTACAGCAACCCAGCTAACAGATAAGACTTTTCTTATAAGACTATTATCTATGTCTATCTATATATTTAAATGTCTCTATGATTTGGGCTGGTGAATCGCTGGGCTAACCAGTTAAAGAGAACTGTATCACAAGTGTATATATACTCCAGAGTGGAGCGGATTTTGTTTGCTGATTTACATGTTTGCTGTGTTTAAAGCAACAGGTGCAATAAAGCCTTATTTTAATTTCACCTTAAAACAGTCTCCATTGCATACCTCTGAACACGTCTCCTACATGCCCTCTAATTATTTTTTCTTGGAAGACCATTTTCCTGCTGTGCTCCTTTGCTTTACATTGCCTGTTCTTGTTCTTGGAACCTGGACGATAAGAGATCACAAAGTTGAACCGAGTGAAGAAGAGAGCCCACCTCGCCTGACACGTCCGAGTCTCCTTGACCCTTCAATGTATTCGAGGTTCTTGTGGTCGGAGAAGTTGTCCCCTCAAGCAAATGTCTCCATTCTTCAAGAGCAATTTTCATAGCCAGAAGTTCACGATTTCCAACATCATAGTTTCTTTCCGTGGTAGAATTTTTTTTTAGAAAAGAAGGCACAGGGGTGGAGTTTCCCATGAAAATCCTTCCTTTGAGAAAGAACGGCTCCGGCTGCCAGATCGGATGCGTCCACTTCAAGCACGAGGGGTCTCATAGAATCTGGATGGATCAGCACAGGTGCGGAAGAAAAGGCGGACTTGAGCTTATCGAAAGCCAGAAGAGCCTCAGCAGGCCATATCTTAGGATTCACCCCTTTCTTTGTAAGAACCGTGATGGGTGCAACCACCTTAGAAAAATTCCTGATGAATCGTCGGTAGTAGTTGGCGAACCCAAAACATCGTTGTATCTATTTGAGACCTAACGTTTCAGGATCTGGGCTAAACTCCGCCCCCCCGGACATGTCACGTGGCGTTATGGCAAACACATGCAGGGCTCATTCGCGCGAACACACCGCACTGCCGGGAGGCAGACCTCTGCAGGGATGGAATCTGCACTCTGCTCCCGTGATGCAGGATTGGGGGACGGGCTCCATGGTGATGTAGGCGGCGCGCTTTAAGTAATGATCTTCAGATGATCTTCAGATTAATCACAGCTGCTCATCACCTGCCGCACACCCCGTTTCCTCCTATCGGCACACAACTTATGTCTAATTACCTAACTACCTGCAGCCTTCCTATTGGACCCTGGTCCTTTATATGCTCAGTCAGCCCCTAGGCTATTGACTGAGCATAAACTGCTGTTTGTGTATCTGTGCTTGCTGCTTGCTGTTATTGCAATTACTGTGCCTTGTCTGACCTTTGCTGTGACCCCTGCTCGTACCTGGACTTCTCTCTTCTGTGCCTCTGGACCCAGCTTGCTTCTTGACTACCGCTTTCTCCTTTAACATGGCTATGGAATTCGACTACTCTCTCCTCTCCAACCCCTGAATATGGCAAGTGCCATGACCCATACTCTCCTACCCTGACCTGGCTACACGACCCTGACTCTGCAATCCGGACCTGGTCTCGTGGTTGTAGGGCGGTCGTTATATAGATCCCCACCTCAGCCTCGCGGTCTAGTCCTGTTTGTGTTGAGCACACGTTACAAACGGTAAGTTCCAGTCCAGCACTGCCGATACTTTTGCACAATCCATCTCGAACCCATGGGAAGAGATGAAGTACCCAAGGAAAAAAATCTTCTTCTGCTCGAATTGACACTTCTCGAACTTGTCGTCGAGGGAATGGTCCCAAACTCTTTGGAGAACCACTCTTACAAAACGTGGCTGTTGCAGGGTACATGCAACTACACATGCGGGTTTTTTGACAAGGCTTATTTATTTAGCCTTGAAAAATATACAGCACACAAAACAAAAATAGCTTCCATCAGCAACAAAAGGAAAATGACTTTTCTTCAACAGACAGACAAAAACAGTTTCTCTTTAGCATACAGTGTATATGGCAGTTGACCTTTTCTATGCAGGGGACAGACAGTTCACAATTCATCTACTTTTCTAATCAGACCTTGTATCAGGAAACTCTTTAGCAATCTCTTTAGCAGCTTACGCCTCACTCCTCAACAGAGAGCCTCCATGTGTCTACAGCCTGGATTTTAACACACCTTGATTAGGCAGCTGGGATCCAACTAATTGTCCTGAGGTTCCCATGTGAAGTTAACCTAGTCAGTGCTGCACTGCAGACTAGACATAGGTTTTCCAGGCATATAAGTGGTGGCTTTTGTTTACCCTGTCACATTCCTCCCCTGTTAGTGTGTGGCTGGGGCTACGCACGGCTGAAGCCCGACCATCCACCCCTTCTCTAGAAAAGAAGTCAGCATTTGCGTTCTCTTTTCCCGGCCTATGCTGAATCTCAAATGAGAAGGGTTGGAGGGCCATATACCACCTAGTCAATCTAGCATTGGAATCCTTCATGCTATTTAACCACTTCAGTGGAGCATGATCCGTCACCAAAGTAAAATGGACTCCTGCCAGGTAATGCCTCAAAGCCTCGATTTCCCACTTTACTGCGAGGCACTCTATCTCAATCACTGAGTAGTTTTTTTTCACTTGGGAACAATTTCCTACTCAGGAAAAGGATAGGATGTTCAACTCCCTCAAACTGTTGTGACAACACTGCCCCTAGCCCTATCTCTGATGCATCTGTTTGCACTATAAAAGGGCTGTTGAAGCCTGGGCTTCTAAGGATGGTACCCTCTGATAGACACCTTTTTATGTCCTCAAAGGCTCTCTGACAATCCCTTGACCACACCACTTGTGTAGGGGCACACTTTTTTGTGAGGTCCGTTAAAGGGGCTGCCACTTCCGAATAGTTGGGGATGAACCTCCAGTAGTACCCTGCTAAACCCAGCAGAGAGCGTACCTGCGTTTTTGTTTGGGGGGTCGGAACTTCTTTCAGGGCAGCAACCTTGTCGGCAAGTGGCCTTACTTTTCCACCTCCCACTGCATACCCTAAGTATTTGTTTTCCGCTTTACCCAAGGCACATTTCTTAGGGTTGGCTGTGAGCCCTGCCTCTCTTAGAGATTTGAGGACCGCTTTCAGCCTATTTAGATGGGCCCGCCAGTGTTTACTATAAATGACAATGTCATCTAGGTAGGCTGCGGCATAAGTCCTATGGGTCCTCAGTACCTTATCCATGAGTCTCTGAAATGTGGCTAAGGCTCCATGCAGTCCAAATGGCATTGTCACAAACTGGTATAAACCCATGGGAGTGGCAAAGGCTGTTTTGCATTTGGACTTTTCCTCTAAGGGTATTTGCCAGTATCCTTTTGTCAAGTCCAACGTGGATATATATTCCGCGTTAATTCGTCCACCCTTGGCATCGGATATGCGTCAAACTTGGATACCGCATTGACCTTTCGGAGGTCCGCACAAAATCTTACCTTCCCATCGGGTTTAGGGACCATAACTAGTGGACTACACCACTCACTGCATGATTCCTCAATCACTCCTAAGTGTAACATTTCTTGTACCTCCTTCTCTACCAGAGCCCTACGACTTTCAGGCAACCTATAAGGACGGGAACGTACTTTTACCCAAGGTGCTGTCTCGATTGCATGGGAAATTAAGTTCGTTTGTCCTGGTAAGTCAGAAAAAACATCCTGGAATTGAGTAATTATTGATAACAAGTCCCCTTTTTGTTCAGAGGACAACTGTTTACCCATTGGGATTTTATCGTCACTCACGATGTTCTCCCGTGGAGGCTGAGGACCCAAGTCCGTTTCCTCCTCCATCGGGTGGATGAATAGAGAACGCTGCATCTTCCAGGGTTTCAGCAAGTTCACATGGTAAATTTGTTTACCCTTCCTGGACCCTGGTTGAGCGATCTCGTAATCCACATCACCCGTACGGCGGAGTACTTCGAATGGGCCCTGCCATTTGGCCAGGAGTTTACTCTTGCAACTGGGTAACAATAACATCACCTGGTCTCCTGGGTGAAACACTCTCATGCGAGCATTCTGATTGTAATGTCTCTCCTGACTGTCCTGGGCTGATCTAAGATTCTCCCTGGCAAAATGGCCGACCACATCAAGGCGCTTCCTAAGGTCTAGTACATATTGCAGGTTATTCTTAGAAGGGGACTGCTGTTCCTCCCAGGACTCCTTTAGGAGGTCTAGGATACCCCGGGGTTGGCGGCTATAGAGCAATTCAAATGGAGAGAATCCCGTGGAGGCCTGGGGGACTTCCCGCACTGCAAACAGCAGAAAAGGGAGAAGTTCATCCCAGACTCTCTTCTCTGAATCTACAAATTTCCTCAGCATCCCTTTTAGAGTTCGGTTAAATCTTTCCACCAATCCGTCAGTCTGTGGATGGTAGACCGATGTCCGAAAAGACTTGACCTCTAGTAACTTTAAGACATCCTGCATTAGTTTAGCCATGAAATTTGTACCTTGGTCTGTCAACATAACCTGGGGAAGTCCAACCCGTGAGAACAGTTCCAACAACTTGTTGGCTACTTGCTTCGCCGTTGCTGTTCTCAGGGGGAACGCCTCAGGATATCTTGTCGCATAATCAACTATGACAAGGATAAACCTGTGTCCTTTCGCAGAAGGTTCTAGAGGTCCTACCAAGTCTACCCCAATCCTCTCAAAGGGAACTGACAACAAGGGTAGAGGAACCAAAGGGGCTGGTTTTTGTCCTTTTGGACTAGTTAACTGGCACTCTGGACATGCTGCACATAGCTTAGCAATATCACTATGCATCCCTGGCCAATAGAATTGGGATGAAATATGGTCCAATGTTTTATCCCTGCCCAGGTTACTACCCCAAGGGACAGTATGGGCTAGAGTGAACACAGATTTAACAAACGCCTTGGGAACCAATATCTGTCTGGTGACCTCCCCTGTTTGTGTCTGCCTATTCACCCTATATAGGATATCCTTTGATAGCTCAAAATGGGGGAATACTATCACCCCTTGTGCATCTAAAATCTGTTCATCAATTTTCACCACCTTGTCATACTGTCTAGCAAGGACTGGGTCTTTCCTTTGTTTCTGGCGAAAGTCAGAGAGGTACAGGTCTGGTAAATCTCCAGGGCCCATATCCCCCTCCTTTTGGCCATCCCCAGCCATGACTTGTGACCTATGACTGCTAGAATGGTCACCTTGAGACCCAGATTTCTGCAACCAGTCCTGTTTGTCCAAGCGTCTTTGCTTCCGAGTCTTTGAACCCGGGGTCTACTGGGAAAAAGGTCTGCCGAGAAGGGGAACAGTTTGCCAGGGTTCTCCTGAGCCCTAGAAAGAGGCTCCTCATGAAAGACTGGGCACAACGGGGGCAGGGAGCCAAGGAGTGACTCCTATTTCGAGGTAAGCCTCCTGACCTTTTACCTGTAGCCGGATTTTGGCCGTCGGATAGCGGTTTACATCGCCGTGTATACATTCTATGCTCCATGGGGAGTCAAAAGAACATACGTTGGGCGGTAACAGTTCCTGGAGGACCAGAGTTTTCCCAGAGCCCGAATCTACAAGGGCCTGGACGGTTTTTCCCCCAATCAGGGCTGGAGGAAGCCAGGGCTTGTGATTTTCCCCAGTAAAAGCTGAGACGACGGTTCTGCTGAATGAACAATCCATCAGTGGACAGTCCACATACCGGTGGCCTTGTTCTCCGCAGGGAGAACATGGGGAGGGTTCCCTCGCAGGAGGGGGCTGTGGATAGCACTCCGCTGGACCGGTTACTGGAGACCAGGCATCTGGTGGGTCCTGTGGGTGACGTCCTCGGAAGTTCCTCTCCCTTTGCGACGAGCCAACATCCGGAAGGAAATGAGGGTCTCTACGGGGACCAGCATTTGGACTCCGTCCTTGCTGGAACGACTGCTCCTTCCGTTGGACTTGACGGTTCCGTGACAGGCCGTAGGTTCCCCATTGATCCGACCTCCCTCTTTGGGCATCCGCAAGTACCGGTGGAGTCGGGTCCAGGACACTCGCCTGCTGATCAGCCCCAAGGAAGTTCTCCACGAGTCGGACCGCCAAAGCTAGGGTTTCAGCAGCGTGGCGTTTTACCCACGAGCGTGCGGAAGGGGGTATTATTTGTAGAAATTGTTCCAAAACCACCTGCTCAAGAATTGCCTCCTTAGTGCACTCCTTGGGTTGTATCCAGCGCGTACATAAGTCCAATAATCGCTCAGCGAGGACCCGGGGTCTCATCTTAGCGGTGTACTTCATGTTCCGGAACTGCTGCCGGTAGGTCTCTGGGGTCAGACCTAAGCGATCCAGTATGGTGGCTTTTACTTGTCGGTAGTCCATGGCCTGATCTGCTGGGAGACCCTGATATGAGGCCTGGGCTTCTCCTATGAGGAGCGAGGCCAAAGCAGTTGCCCAGCGATCTGTAGCCCAGCCCTGAGCTTCGGCAACTCTTTCAAAAGTCAGTAAAAAAGCCTGTGGATCCTCGTCCGGAGCCATTTTCCTCAGGAGTACCGGCGGTTTGCTTGCAAGTTCTGGACTGGCAGACCCCTGGAATTGGGTCTACAGCTTGGATATCCGCTCATCCTGTGCTGTTTGTAGTCTTTCATCTCTCTCCACTTGCAGCCGGGCCTGCTCGCACAGAAACGCTTTGAACATTTCTTCCATTCTTGTGTGTGTGTGTGGCCCTTTAACTGCAGGAGCCTTTTGAAAAAATCTCACTTCTTGACACCATATGTTGCAGGGTACATGCAACTACACACGCGGGTTTTTTGACAAGGCTTATTTATTTAGCCTTGAAAAATATACAGCACACAAAACAAAAATAGCTTCCATCAGCAACAAAAGGAAAATGGCTTTTCTTCAGCAGACAGACAAAAACAGTTTCTCTTTCGCAGACAGTGTATATGGCAGTAGCCCTTTTCTATGCAGGGGACAGACAGTTCACAATTCATCTACTTTTCTAATCAGACCTTGTATCAGGAAACTCTTTAGCAATCTCTTTAGCAGCTTACTCCTCACTCCTCAACAGAGAGCCTCCATGTGTCTACAGCTTGGGGTTTAACACCCCTTGATTAGGCAGCTGGGATCCAACTAATTGTCCTGAGGTTCCCAGCTGAAGTTAACCTAGTCAGTGCTGCACTGCAGACTAGACATAGGTTTTCCAGGCATATAACTGGTGGCTTTTGTTTACCCTGTCACAGTGGCTAATAGTGGTTTTGGGCATTAACCATAGAAAAAAAGGAGACCTCTCTTCTATCAAAGGGTCAAGTTGAGAATCCATCACCCTTCATACATGACTGATACAGATTTGTAGGAGGCCATCAGGCCTGGATTTATATTTCTTTATTTGTTTTACATTTTTATTTTATTGGCCAAAGGGCTTGGCTTTGTTTGATGTTTTTTTTTTATGGTTGAGGATTTTTTTAGGGTGTTCATTGATTGGCAATGCGGGTATCTAGGCCCTTCTTGAGGGCTTAGGTAGGCATAGTGCCAATGAATGGACTTAATGGCTTAGTATTTTGATGTTATTATTTATTGTAATGTATTTTTTGTTTAAAGTTTCTTTTTATGCTTTTCAATGGGCACATTTGCCTAATCGGACTATTACCCATTAATGTGGGAGGGGGTGGGGCTAGTGTTGCTAGGTGGCTTGTCCAAAAATACTGGACACGATGGTAAACGAAGCGACCCCCCCAAAACATGTAAAAAATACCTGCAGAGTGGGTGTAGTGGATGCAGAGTGGGGGCTGTGGATGCAGGAGGGTCAGCGGCCGGTCAGAGCAGTTGCTGCCATGCCCGGCACTCTGCTGCTGCAGGCTTCTCTCTCCCTGTCTGTTCTACGCCGAGGTGTCTGAGGCTGACGTACGCCGGGCCTGACTCTCATGCCGGCGTGCACCGGAAGCCCAGCCGACTTCCGGCGCCGACGTACGAGGACCCGGCGCACGTCAACATCACAGCACCTTGGCATGGGACAGACAGGGAGAGAGAAGCCTGCGGTAGGAAAGATCCGGGAATGGCAGAAACTGCTGTGACCTTCACCGTCCCCTCGCATCCACCCTACATTCGGAGAGAGATAATACCGGACACATACATGTCCGGTATTACCTTTCATTTTATACTGGACGCAGGGGCAAAATACTGGGCTGTCCGTGTCAAAACCGGACACCTGGCAACCCTAGAGGGGATTCATCTTGGGGCTAGTTGTCCCGGGAAGGGTGGTTAGGCCTACTGGGATGGGGGTGGGTGGTGGGAGGGGTTAACTCATTAATTATCTTAGCGGTCAGTCACTAAGATAATGAAGGGGGTGTACTAATGTATTTTAATTTTGTTAATGTTTTTTTCTATTACTGGGTTATTGCCAATGCGGATATTTCGGCTCCCAATTGAGAGGGTTTAGTTATCCACAGTGATAATGGTGTTACTGTATGTGTAAAAAGTATTTGTAATTTTCTCTTGTTATTAATGCTGTGAGGGTGGGACCTCCGAGTGGTGGTAGGACGGGTTAACCCCTTGGTACACTATTGGTTAGTTAAACATTGCATGTCAATGCTTTACTAGCCACTAAAGTGAGCAACGAGGTTAGGTGAGGCATTTTGTTAATTGTATTAATCCCTTTGGCGCCTGTGGTATATTTTAGAAATAACAGTAACCCATTTGATACCTGTGGTTACCATCATAGGCTTCTGTAATAATAGTTATTACAGAAGCATATGATATAAATATGATCACAATGCGAGAGTGTCGCACCTGCGAAATTATTACTGCAATTTTGATGAATACCAACTTAAAATTGCTGGAATAATGCTCGTTATTGTTTTTGGGCGGTGTGATATTAACTTCACTTTAACAGAGTTTGTTGGAGCCAGGCCATAGAGTCATGATCCTGTATGAAGTCCTGTTAGGACACATAATGCCAGCCTGGGAGAAACGTTTACTGTCCATAGACACTCAAACTAGCATTAATCTGGCATCTGAAGAATTGGTTCAGGATTTACAGTCATTACTGGACTCTGTCTAAGGACAGATTGCTGCACTGAAGCTGCTATTGCAGAAAAGAGCAAATGTGATTTTGTCAACCAGGCAAATTTAAGACAGTACCAAGTGGGTGAAAATGTCCTTGTAAATAAACAGGGCAAAGGCCACATGAAGAAATTCGCCAAGAACTGCTGGGAAGGTCCTATCCTATAACAAAAAATACTGGATGGTGCTCAGACACGCCCTTTAAACCCAGTGATATCAGTGTGAATAAAAAAAACTATAAATATAGTGAATGTTCTTTTTAGAGAGCAGTTGTTTCCTCCTGGCTATCATTTCATGAACACCACTCTTGTTGAGTTTTTTCTTGATAGTTGTATCATGAACACTCACATTAGTCAAGGCAAGAGTGGCCTGCAGATCCTTGGATGGTACTCTGGGGTTCTTTGTGACTTCCTGGATGATTTGCCGGTTTGTTCTTGGAGAGATTTTGGTAGGATGACCACTCCTGGCTAGAGTGACTGTGGTCTTCAACTTTCTCCATATTTAAACTATCTGTCTTACAGTGGATTGGTGTAGAACCAAATCCTGACAAATTGTTTTGTAACCCTTTCTAGATTGATGACCATCAATAACTGCTTTTCTGAGGTCCTCAGAGATTTCTTTTGATCGTGGCATGACATGTTTCCACAGAGCTGTATGGTGAAGACTAAAGTCACAAAGTTTCTGACCTTTTAATAGGGTTGGTCCTCACAAACTCACCCATGAAAATCTCACTAATTATTTAAACACCTGATTGTAATTATCTCCTTTAATTTAGCTGATAAAATCAGGGTTTCACTTACTTTTGCACATACCCTGACTCTTAATTACTCATTGTTTGTCTAATTCATTGTAACGCTTATGCTCACCAGAAACCGGGACCGGACTGCGGGGCTGAGGTGGGGATAGATATACACCGACCGTAGACCAGAAAGCCAGGTCCGGGTTGCGTAGTCCGTAGTCATGCGTGGCCAGGTCAGGATTGGAAAAGGCAGAGTAGTACATAGGCAAGCCGGGGTCAAGGTAGGCAGCACAGGAGCGAAGGTTGAGGTCACAGGCAAAATTCGGCAAGAGGAAAAACTACAGGAAAGAACTTCAGTGTAGCGCCACAGCAGAGATGCTTCAGCACGAGGGAGGATTCTCGGAAGAGAGCAGTGACAGTGGAGGGAATCCAGTGAGATTGCTTCAGCGTGGAAGATCCTCAGGAATCAGGAACAAGGACGCTTCAGCGAAGGCGCTTCAGCACGATGAAAGACCTGCGGGAAAAGGAGGCCACAGGAACATGAAGCTTCGGCACAGGGACTTCAGCATAGGAAGAACCTCTGCTTGGAGGAGGCCCACAAGAACAGGAATTTGTGGTGCTGGGAATCCAGTGCTTAAGCAAGGAGAAAATGACTAAGACAAGAAGGCCAAGTCAGGCCAAACAGGAGTGCTTGTGGCAAGCACCGTTACCTAGAGAAAGGATTATGTTCAGCAACTTCCTGGGGGGAATGGAGGCAGCTAAATAGCACAGGCAGCCAATGAGACCAGAACTGCATAGGAGGCAGCAACAGGCAGGCTGCAGAGTAACAGCAAGGGCAGGTGATTCTTGATTGCAGGTTCAGGGAGGGTTTGTCTGGAAATGCTAAAGCTCTGTAAGGATGAGAACCAGCCAAACACAGGAGCGGATTCTGTACATCCATTTTGTTTAAAAATACATGGTATTGGATAATATAATGCCTATTGGATATTTAAGAAAAGACTGATTTTGATTAAAGAAGGTTATCAGGGAAAAACTATGCAATGTCTGTAATTATCGTTGGGGTGCACAAAGGTTTCCTCACCACTGTACATGGCATCAAGTTGCAGTCCTATGATTGTGTTCCCTCGCTTGTAAGTAGTGGGGTCTGAATGCGACACTTTTTATTACCTCCTCAGCTTATTGGAAATTCCCTAACCATATTAACACAATAAACTTAGAGCATAGATCAAATGAACAAGATTAACAACCCCCCTTCTTCCCACTGCTAGGGAATAGATCAGCTCTATTCAAATGAATGGGACAAAATCTAAAAGCAAAATTCCACTTTGTTAGTCCACTTTGGAAGTGGAAACGTCACTGTAATAATGGCCAGAAGAAGGGTAAAAGAGTATTGCTGAAAGATGAGGATAGATGAGGGATGTATTCTGGAAAATACTACTGAACAAATATTGTGGGAAGAAACCAAAGTGTAAAGGTGAGTTGGTATATAAACTACAAGTATCAAGTCAGAGATAAAATATTCCTATGATGCTCACTAATGAATAGAGGCAAAATACATACATCATAAGGAAAATATTTGCTTCACATATGAATTTCCAAGGAGGGTTTATTTTACACATGCAAATATTATGTGCCACTTCCAAAAGAAAGGCAGAATTTTGCAGCATTAGTTACTGGGAGTCAGTCCAGGAAATAAAGGGTGAGAACGTCTTGTCTGATTACATGTATTAGCTAAGGGGATAGCAGAACATGGACATGCAAAATGTTCCACTTTCTAACCTATAAAATATTACGTGACACTAGGTCACCAATGTTCATGTAAAATAAACAGTGTAATTGGTTTTAATAGTTAACATGAGATGAGTTAGATTTCATCTTTTAGACATCTTGCATGCATTAAACTTTATTTAAATGGTCTAAAATTATTCTTAATTATATAAATTCTAGAAAGAAAAACCTACTTCCTTTTTACCACTTATTTTTTCTTATTTACCCTGCTATTTCCAAATGCTTCTACTTTATTGTATTTTGCTTTGCACTTTATCTTTATCTATTAAGATGACATATTTGTAAAATAATAAAAATTAGATAAACATTTTCTTATTATATTAGTAATATAACGGAGTGATTTATAGTATAACTAAATTACTGCAGGATAAATTGACATGATAGATTCCCTATTTTTATTGTGCCCGTTTCTCTTTCAGTGTGCCTTCATTGCCTTATCTCTTTCCATTGTCATTTGTTTTCCATTATCATCTCTACTTTGTGTATACTTTCTTATATTTATCATCAAGGGTTACACAACTAAGGAGACTAGATTGAGTCACCAATTACTGTAGGAATTGAATAAGGTCAATTTCTGTATTGACATATTTGCCTCCAGCTGTCCAGGAAATTACTGTTTTGAAGACTAAAGTCCAGCTGTTTATGGTGAGTTAGTTTTATAAATCCCAGAGGCTCCAAAAATATTTTTTTGTTATAATTATTGTGTGACGTAGGGGGTAACAAGGCTATACAATAAAGGTTAAGACCTCTGGTTACCCCTGAATCCATAGCTCCATATGACAGGGACCAGGAATAATACTTGCGGAAAAATAAAGTGACCCTGTTTTTTCTTATATCATGTTCCCTTAGCCCTAGAAATGCAGGATTTCTTGTGTGTCCGTTTTATGTGGGATATTTGGGTGGAAATTCAATTATTTTGTTTGCAGGAGTTCAGGGACCAAAGTTACCAGTAGTCGTTAAATTCTCCCTGGCTAGCAGGCATAATTTGTCGGTATGTGGGGCTACCCAGTGTCCCTCAGACTCCTGGATTATTTATTTATTATTTATTTATAAAATATTTTATCAGGAAGTAATACATTGAGAGTTACCTCTCGTTTTCAAGTATGTCCTGGACACAAAATAAAACAAATAATACTGTACATGGTTACAAGTACAGTTACATAAATGAACAGGGTATACATTATATACAAGACATTGCATGTACAGTTAAAGAAAATATATATTATGGGCGTATGAAACAGTTACAGACCAGATTAAAATGTGAGACAGCCTTAGATTTGAAAGAACTTAAACTGGTGGTGGATGTGAGAGTCTCTGGTAGGTTGTTCCAGTTTTGGGGTGCACGGAAGGAGAAGGAGGAACGTCCGGATACTTTGTTGAGCCTTGGGACCATGAATAGTCTTTTGGAGTCTGATCTCAGGTGATAAGTGCTGCAGGTGGTAGGGGTGAGGAGCTTGTTCAGGTAGCTGGGTAGCTTGCCCATGAAGAATTTAAAGGCAAGACAGGAAAGGTGAACTTTGCGCTTAGACTCTAGTGTTGACCAATCTAGTTCTTTGAGCATTTCGCAGTGATGTGTGTTGTAGTTATGAGCCCAAATATCCCCAATCCATTTCCCACATAATTTCCCCCAAAGTATATTCTTTGTTAAAGTGTACTTTATAATGTGGCAGATGACCCACCTCCCGCCGGTGGTAGGAACGATGCACCGCCGTAGAAAGAAATCGCTGGAAAGGCTGAAGTGGTGACTGAAAAAGTTTATTGGACCATCATGGTAAAAATCTGGCGGATCCTCTGACGCGTTTCAGCCGCAGTGGGCAAATCCGCCAGATTTTTACCATGATGCTCCAATAAACTTTTTCAGTCACCACTTCAGCCTTTCCAGCGATTTCTTTCTACGGCGGTGCATCATTCCTACCTCCGGCGGGAGGTGTGTCATCTGTTCCAGCACGTCATCGGTAGCACGCCGGGTCGCGGTGTCAGCTGACCGCTCAGCAACTGCGGGTCATAGACCCACCACCGATATAGAGGAGTTCCCTGGTGGTTGCAGGTTGACCGTTTGCGGCTTATTTCCATCCATCTGTCTGGCTTTATCTGCTCCAGTAACCGTGAGTCTCCACATTCAATGCTACTTGTGCTCCATGATGAGCTAACTGCTAGGAGAGTATATGCTCACAGGTTTACCTTGGAGATTAGCCGTGACTTTATTTTCTAAGCAGGACACCGCTACCTTATTGACTCTTGGAGCGCCTGAGTGGTTAACCCCTCGGTTACCCAGTATATACTTACTTTATAATGTGTTTTACAATTTCTATAAGGCTCTATGCAGTCGCCAGGGGATATGTTTAAGGTGCCAGCAAGTCTGCATAGAGTCCGTAGTTCAAAGAGGAGATGGATGTTGAGAGGTGTCAGGGTGCTAAGTGGACGGGGCAGGGCAGAATACTAAGTCCAGAGAACAGAGACCCCCTGCGGGGAGGATCCTATGGTCTGCCACGCTTAGTGGAGTCTGCCCAGTAGGTGGCAATGGGTTGACCATGGGAAGTGGCAGAATGTCGGCGCCTTTCCCATCGGTCGATTCATATGTCTCACCCATGGGGCATCCCGAGCCGGCATGACATACCCACTCCTCTGGCGTCAGCCAAGAGACGGGACAGTTTCTATTGGCTAGTGGGATAGGGTTCCCACGCTCTGATTTGTCGCTCCTCCTACCTTCATGCTAAGTATAGCTTAGCGGAGGGTATGTAAGGAGAAGCCACAGTCAGAGAACCAGACGATTTTGTGGCTTGAGTCGATGAAGCTAGGGCGGGTTTTTCAAAGTTGCTCTGTCCCAAATAGCAGAGCATCCAGCTTTGTTTTGGAGCTAGAAAAGTCTGCCCTGAAGAGACTTTGAGATGCGAGGACCAAGTTCTCATCTGAGAATGTAGTGGATGTGGTTAGGAGTTCCTGCTGAAAACAGTTCCAGGAGTATCAGAACTAGGTCCCAGTCAGGAGTTTCTGCTGAATCTTGGTCCAAGACCGTTTCTGATCAGGGTAAGCCCTTGCAAGCGGGCGCCCTGAACCTAGAAAAGGCTAGATCTCATACCCCAGACCCCTGCAAGTGTGTATATTTCTGTATTTTGTGTTTCTGTGTGTTTTCCATGTTCCAAATGGATTTGGGCAGTTTCAATCTGCGTGGTTGCGGAATCCGTCGAGTGTATTAGTAATAATGAGTGCTCGACAAACCAGGTCGCCCACTCGCCAGGCGCTAACGGAAATTGGCCGGTGGCCAGCTACTTTTTCCCCCTGCTCTGCGCAAATTAAAATAAATAAATAAATAACAAACAAAAAAATATCCTCCTGGCTGATTGGCCAATTGGTCGTGTCGCGGAATGGAGCCCTTCTCTGCAGGGGTAAGTAATGGCTGCTCCTGCTCCTCGCGCGCTAGGTCCCTGTCTCCTCCCCGTGCTTCCCCCCTCATCCCCTCCAGTCTCGGCTCCTGTTCCTGTGGCTGCTCGCGCGGGGCAGGAGATACCAGTGGGCGATCCCCCCCCCCGTTTCCTCCCCCCCCGTCATGGTTGCCCTCCGGTTCTGCTCGTGTTCCCGTGGCTGCTCTCGCGGGGCAGGTGATGACAGCAGGGGATCCCCCCCCCCCCCTGTCCCGCTTGCCCTCCGGTTCCGTTCTTGTCAGCGTGGCTGCTCTCGCGGGGCAGCAGATGACAGCAGGGGATTTCCCCCCTCCCTGTCCCGCTTGCCCTCCGGTTCCGTTCTTGTCCCTGTGGCTGCTCTCACGGGGCAGGAGATGACAGCAGGGCATTTACCCCCCCCCCCCGTCCCGGTTACCCTCCGGTCCCTGCTTTCCCCTCGGTCCCCGTGGCTGTCCCCGCTTCCCCCCCCCCAGATTAAAAAAAAATAACAAAAAAAAATATCCTCCTGTCTGATTGGTCGTGACGCGGAATGGAGCCCTTCTCTGTAGGGGTAAGTAATGGCTGCTCCTGCTCCTTGCGCGCGTGGTCCCTGTCTCCTGCCCACGCTTCCCCCCTCATCCCCTCCAGTCTCCGCTCCTGTCCCCATGGCTGCTCGCGCGGGGCAGGAGATGACAGCGGGGGATGCCCCCCCCCGGACCCGCTTCCCCTCAGTCTGCTCCTATCCCCGTGGCTGCAAGCGCGGGGCAGGAAATGTCCCCCCCCCCCCCGGTCCCGCTTGCTCCCGGTGCCCGTGGCTGCTCGCGTGTGGCGGGAGATGCCAGCAGGTGTGTTCCCCTTGGTACTCGTAGCTGTCTCCGCGCCCCCCTCTCCGCTCTCCCCCCCACAGAGTGTGTGTGTGTGTATGAGAGAGTGTGTTTGTGTTTGTGTGTGTGTGTGTATGTGTGAGAGAGTGTGTGTGTATGTGTGAGAGTGTGTGTGTGTGTGTGTGTGTGTGTGTGTGTGTGGGAGAGAGAACGTGTAAGACACCAGAGGTGTCATCCCCCCAGTCAGTCAGTTATACCCCCCCACTCAGTCAGTCAGTCAGTCATACCCCCCCACCCAGTCAGTCATATCCCCCACCCAGTCAGTCATACCCCCCACCCAGTCAGTCATACCCCCCCCCCCACCCAGTCATACCCCCCCCACCCACCCAGTCATACCTCCACCCAACAGTAAGTCATACCCCCCCACCCACTCAGTCATACCCCCCCACCCACTCAGTCATACCCCCCCACCCACTCAGTCATACCCCCCCACCCAGTCAGTCAAAAGTCAGTCATAGTCAGTCATACCAACCCCCACCCCCTGCCCAGTCGCCCAGTCACCCCACCCAGTCAGACAGTCAGTAATCCCCACCCATTCAGACACCCCGTCACCCCACCCCCCAATCACCCAGTCAGTAACCCCACCCCCCAATCACCCAGTCAGTCACCCCACCCCCCAATCACCCCATCCAGTCACCCCACACCCCCAATCACCCCACCCAGTCACCCTCTCTCTTTCTCCCACCCTCTGTCTCTCACCCTCTCTCTGTCTCTCACCCTCTCTCTCATCCTCTCTCTCATCCTCTCTCTCACCCTTCCTCTCTCCGTCTCTCACCCTTCCTCTCTCCGTCTCTCACCCTCTCTCCGTCTCTTACCCTCCCTCCGTCTCTCACCCTCTCACCGTCTCTCTCACCCTCTCTCTCACCCTCTCTCTCACCCTGTCTCTCACCCTGTCTCTCACCCTGTCTCTCTCTCTGTCTCACCGTCTCTCTCTCTCACACCCTCTCTCTCACCCTCTCTCTCACCCTCTCTCTCACCCTCTCTCTGTCTCACCCTCTCTCTGTCTCACCCTCTCTTTGTCTCACCCTCTCTCTGTCTCACCCTCTCTCTGTCTCACCCTCTCTCTGTCTCCCCCTCTCTCTGTCTCCCCCTCTCTCTGTCTCACTTTCTTTCTGTCTCACAATCTGGATATTTTATTTACCCTGTATATCTTAACTGCCCTATACTGCACCGAAATAACCTATACTACATTCTTCCAGATCTAACTCTCGAGATTCACACGGAGGACATCGGAATCCCCCGTAACCCAGAAGACAGGTAGGGAACACATCCCCTCCAATGTACTGTATAACATTGCGGGAATGAGGTACCTGGACATTGAGGGTCTGCGGATCAGGTAAGATCCCAGACGGGATTGCTGCTTTAAATATTGTGAAGCGGGAGCATCTAGGCACTAGCTAAGGGGTGCAGGAAACTAGTTATTCACATCTGGCTTTTTTTTCTAGATTCAACATTTATACACACACACACACACACACACACACACACACACACACACACACACACACACACACACACACCTCATAGGACATTAGTCTTATACTACAAGGACTAATTGTAGTATAATGTAATACAATAAATAAACTTATGTCAAAAACGAATGTTCTTACTAGGAATTTATTCAATTTATTTCATTTATATTTTTTTTAAATGCAGGGCTGGGGGCGGGATTAGAGGCGGGGTGGGCTGGGGGCGGGATTAGAGGCGGGGCTGGGGGAGGGACTAGAGGCGGGGTTGGGGCGGGACTAGGTGGCGAGTAGATTTTTTGGTTCGGCGAGTAGATTTTTTGGTTCGACGAGTAGATTTTGGGTGATTTGTCAAGCACTGGTAATAATGATAATAAAAAATCTGCAAAACGCGAATTATCCTTTTTGATATTGGCAAAAATCCGCAGACCAAAGGAACCGGCTGATCTGCTGCGGATCCAAATTCACAAAAAAGCATACGAATGTAGAGTACTGTATATATACCGTGCTTTTTCTCATTGTACAATTTGCTTCTCAAACCTACATTTGAAAAAGTATAAAACATCAAACATTTAATATTGGGTTTTCCGATAAAAGCACCTTTAATATTCTTTGCTAACTAAGCCCCAAGTTGTCATATTAACTGCTGCCTAAATAATCATACAGTATCTTGATTCTTGGTTTCTTTGCAACGCTGAATCTTTAATGATACAGTTTCTTAAGGGCAGACCAGTGTTTCCACACAGCCCAACAGGACATGCATGTGCAAAATATCCTTTTGATCCCAGTCTCATGCTACATTAATATGCAATGTGGTATTATTTTGAGGCATAATTTTCTGTGAAAAGGAATAATCTTGTATTTATTGATTGTATTTGTTGATCTCCCAAGTACATTAAACTACTTTTTCAATTAACTCCATCCTCTACGATTATAAAAGAATTCGGTTTTGCAATGAATTATTTTTCTCTATTTGAAGGGACAATGGTTGGAGCAAAGAAAGTTGCGAACCACCATAATCAACTTACAATCATATGTGATGCAAGAATATTTTTTAAGGTATACCTTTCTTTCAACGGCATATAAAACTCAATTTCTTTATCCAAAGAGCAGGAAACATTGGGGGCATCATCCAAATGACGAGTTTCTTCTACAATTTGCTTTCACCCGAAATCCTGATAATAAAAATATGCTATTTGTTCTCAGTAGTAGCACAAATACTACAGATTGCTTGCACTTCTAAAATACCATTTGGGGAGATATTTCTGATGCCACAGGAGGAAGATGTCAGTCTGATATATTCAGCGAACAGTTAGGTACAAAAAATATCCCTTATGTTATAACCAAAAGGGGACAGCACCACCGCCAGTTTATAAAAACTAGGGGGGCTCAAGGTGCCTTTTATCAAGTTTAGCTCTTGTCCTTTCATTCTACATGAAGGAGTTCTGAGTATAATTGACTGAAGGATCAAGCAAATTGTGCTCCTCCAGTTTCTTGCTGTGACCAGTTACAGAAGCTGGACCATGGTATGAAGTAAAGATGGGTTTAGGCAATGAGAGGCACATGTGGTCTACTCAGGATATAACACACATTCTCATAAATTATCACCTTTTTGCAAAACTAAGGAGTATTCCATTTGTGTATTCTTAGACACTACGGAATAACATTGTGACTGAATATGCCCATGCATCTCTTCTTTGGTCTACCACTGGTGAACTGCATTCCTAGGATTGATGGTGATGCATCACTTTGAAAAAAAATCAGCAGAACCATTTAATTCAGAGGAGAAACAATTTATTTACTCTGGCCAAATATTGTATAGAGTGGTAACTTTTATGCTTCAGCAAGGGCACAAACTGCAAGGGTTTTCTGTTGCAAATATGTGAATATATGATTAGTGAAAATGTGCTACTATCTCCTGTGGTATGATAAAAGATGACATGGTGTGCTGGTTAGAGAAGACAAAACCAATTAACTTCACTTCATTGTCGTCTCACGTAACAAATGTGATATGACATTTTTGTATTACCATATGAGACATCATTTGCAGCTTCTATTAACTTTTATTAATATGCAACATGAAATGATACAGCCTGTCCTGGTAGTTCATTTTGGTGTTATCATACCATAATGCATTCTTATGAGCACATGGACTCATAAGTACCTCTACATGATTACGAAAAGACAGGAAGGCTATGAAGCATATTAACCTCTTTTAGTGAAATCCACTTAGTTGCAAGCAATCCACTTTAACACTGCACTTGGTACATCAGGTAGAAGCCGTTTGCCTCATAACAAAAAATAGTCTCTGAATGAACACTGTTTGGAAAGTATATGTTTGTTCGATTTGTCCTTATAAAAGAAGAACGTTCTCTAATAGCTTTCTTTCAAGTGACAGTCTCATTAATATGTTCAGTGTTTAGTATACAAGGACAATACGATAATTCAATACAAGTGATTTCTGGAAAATTTGTAATGTGCTTTTTAAATTGAAACTTTTTTAGGAGAAGATTTAGTACTGTTACTGCTGGGTAAATGTGAAAGAAAAACACTGCCATGAAAAATGGGGATATTGAATTTACTACTAATTGTATTAGTTCTTCTTTTCTTGTGTATAGCCAAAAGTGGCCCATATGCACCAAGGAGTGCCTATGAACTATGTCGTGTTAAGCTTAGCACCCTTTAGTGAATATGGGCCATTGTGGGTAAATGTTATGTTTATGACTGAGCGATCATAAACATATTTTAAGAAACATAACAGGGACTATTCTGTGCTTCTCTATAAGTACTATGACAAACAAAGAGCCCAGAATGTATTTTCTATGAGGCTTAAAATGCCATGTTAAAAAAAAGGGGGGGATCATGTTCACTTATTTTTCAGACCTACACATTGTTGACATTTTTAGTCTTTCTCAAATTAACTTTGTAAGTTATAGAGCAGTTGAAAATGTTAACTAGATCTGGTACTCATTAAAGAGGAGCTTGAATATAGCATGTAAACGTAAGTAATACAAATGTATGTCTTATTATGCGTCCTGTAAAGATGTGAAGGACATTTATACCCTGTAGCATTAATCTCAGGCACCCTAATAGAAATGTTAAAAAGTATTTAAACCCCTTTCGGAAATATTTGCTTAAAAAACGTAGTAGAGATTTAATCACAAATAGTTCAGCATGCGGTTTATTGGTGAAACAGAGAGTTCAATGTTTATGGTTCATTAACGATCTTTCATTGAGTAAGTAATAACTTGTGAAACGTGTGATATATACATGCAACGATCAATTACAAATGTACGCAATGGCTACAAAACGACATAATGACATCATCTGAAATTCTCATGTGATTACGTGATTATCTGTGCTCTCTACGGGATGACCTAATCCTATTAGTGGAACACATCAAGTAAAATGCATAAGGACATCCCATAGTGAAAGAGGCTATGGAAGCCCGACAGGGTGGATACACAGAGTTATTTGACAAATAGAAGAAAAGGTTTGTTTACCACTGCACACAGTGAAATTCCCTTATTAAGGGTGATCATTTTCCCCATTCAAAATAACTGGCAAAAAATAGAAGATACATTTTTTTTAAACGTTTAATTTATCATATGTGGTTTACTTGCTATGGTGCCCTGGTAATCATAGGCCTTCCCTGGCTCCAACAACACAATCCTCGGATTGAGTGGTCCAAGTTACGGCATGGAACCAGGCCTGTCAAACTTTGTGCCTCCAGGACTCGTACTCTATCAGGGACCGTTGATGCTATTACCCCTAGCTGCCAGAGTCATATCTAAAGAGACAAAAGACAAGCCAAGGAACTTCCCCCACATTAACGCTATGATTGCAGCATAGACCTTCCAGGCTCCATTCCTCCCCATGTTGCATGTACCCTCTCTCTAAACTGGAAACTAAGGCTATGAAGGGAATATATCCTGGAGAACCTTGATAAAGGATTCATTGAAAAATCCTCTTCACCTGCAGGGGCAGGTTTCTCTTTTTGTAGAGAAGGAGGACAGATCCTTGAGATCCTGCATTGACTACAGGGGTCTGAAAAAATCACCCTCAAGAATCATTATACTCTTCCCCTGATTCATGAGTTTTTTGACGTACTGAGAGGAGTTATGTTTTTTTTTAATGAAACTCTATCTTTGTGAGCCTACAACCTTATTCATATATGGGAGAGCAATTAATGAAATGTAGCCCATATTCCCCCCCCCCCCCCCCCGGTCGTATATTGTACCTCTAGGGTGTATTGAGGGCTGGCTACATGTACTATGGTGTGCATACCTGCTTGGAACAGGAGGGCCTGAGTCTCCCGCGTTGGTGTGGGGGATGACAGGGCCAGGCTTCTGGGGTATATGCCTCCATCTTCTCTTGCAACAGTGGTGGTGCAGCGCCTCCATCTTCTGGCGAGACCTATAGGGATAGGTTAAGATCCACCCAGAAGAAGTCCTGGTCCCAGGGCGAGTGATCTTTAACTCACACACAGTCTCTTTGTATAAAATAGCAGCACTCTTTATTGTCCTTGACACAACAGATCAGCAACACTTCATGCACAGCGGCACACAGCAGTTCATATACAGCTGTGCACTCCAAATGTGTACAGGTCTCTCCTCCACTCCTCTCCTCCAGGCTGTGCCCTAGCAGGATGGTCTGGATAGGGCATCAATAACCCTACCTCACCCCCACGGGTAGGCCCTCTGGGTGAGGCTAGATCTCTTTCCCCCTCACCCCCTCAGCAGGGTGAGGGGCATTGGTCCACTATAGCTGTATCAGCTCTACTCAGACTGGGCTCTGAGTTTCTTCTCTCCTGTCTCCTTGCCGCTTCCAAATCATGCTCTCTCTGTTCCAGCACTCTCCACTCTGATAACTCCAACAGACTCCACTCTCCAACAGACTGAACTCCACAGACTGGCACCTCTCCAGACTGACACTCCTTTCTCTCCACTGCAACAGACAGACTCCACTCACACAGGAGCAGCCCACTAAATAGATACAGCCCTGCCCCTTATGATGTCAGCAGGTCCTCCCCTCTGTCTCAGGCCTGCCACAGAGTTAGGGGTCTACCTCTATCACTCAAGGCAGGGCTTGGTGGGGGGGGAAAACCCATGATTACTACTGGCGCCTGCCCTTACCAGGGCTTACTCCAGTAGGAGAAGGCTAGGTAGCCCACTATTTCTTACAGGGCCTACACTCTCCCTCTGGTGGAATCCAATGATCCCCACTTGGACCTAACTTTAGCAGCACCATCCTGCGGAGAACAAACCTGGGAAACAAACACTTTGCAAGCCAGGTTATTTCTTGAGACAACCACCAGGTGGCGTAACAATAACAGTCAGTTACTCCCAACGGGGAGAACCACTAATTGTAATGCTTTGGGTCAGGCTTTCGTACCTTCCTCCCATTATGATCAGTTATTGTAATGTAGTAGGGCTATACTGACCCAGACTCTGGCCGGTATATCACACTGTGCATGTATATGCACCGCCCCACACTCCAGGCCCGGACCACCTCACTGATACGATCTTCATTGTGGTAACCCGCCTTACCAAACCTTGTCCTCAAATATTCTTGTACGGCCGCTCTGAGTCAACTATCTCTGTTCTCCTCTATTTCCCTCATTATGGGTTCAGGCACATAAGGGTATTCGTACCCATGAGACTGCCTAAACCTAGACACTATGGCTCTGTCTGCTCTGCTCAATTTGGGCAGTTTCTTAGTACCCGCCCTGCTTGGCAGTACCCAAAACTCCGGTTCTACAGGAGCAATGTCATCGTACAATATACTAGGCCTCTTAGGCATGATGATCCCTTGCTCTATCTCCTGAAATCTGTGTTCTAATTCATCCAGCACCTCCTCGGGAGTATAGACACCTACCGCCCACCAATGATAAACTATGTTGTTCCTGATCAACAGGAACCTGGTGCGGTCCATACCTTTGTGGTACCCAGTATACAGGGGTGCCCACCACTTGTCACGGTGCTCGTATGCTGACATTGGGCTAGAAGTACCTGTCTCTGACTCGATCTGTGATGAGACACCGGACATACCCACCTCTGTAAAGTGCAAGTAGCTGCGTCTACTCTTGGCATTTATGTAGCGGGTAGGATTCATTTTAGAAACCACCTGGCTTACCAGCCCTGCCTCCACAGTAGTATGGGACCCTCGGGCCCTCCCTCTAGACACAGGAGAAAAAGGTACATGTTTAGGCATACGTATCACAGCATCATATGGTACCTCCCAATCAGATCCCTCGTCACTTAATTCCCAATACCGCAAATCTTTGGAGTACTTGGGATTCATACTCAATTTATCCCCACTAGGTCCCGGTGTCATGACTCATGACAGGGCAGGGGCCGGGGCAAGGGCGCTAGGGACTGCGGCTGGGCAATGTCCGTCTCAATGCCCCGTAAGCGGGTAATCCCGCGACCAGTGGGCAGTTTCTTGCTTGCCCTCTCCGGCGTGCTTCGTGCTCCTCTGCGAATGCCGTGGCGGTCAAGGGTGGCCAGTGCAGCCGCCATGGCGGCTCCTCGGACCGCAAATATGGCCGCCGGTCCTCCGTGCCAGCCGGAACCGGAAGTGATGTCATCGCTGCCGCCCGCGGAATCCCCATCTGCTCCGTGGTCACGCACCGGAAGTGCGTCGAGGACCGGAAGGGGCGGTGGTGGATCATCGGGTCCGCGGACGGGTAAGTAGGCCGCACGCCTCTCCTTCTCGTCCTCTGCAGGGGCCGTCTTCGCCTGGCGGGAGTACGGGGGTGGTGGAGTCTCCTTACCGCTCCGCTGCAGGCTGATGTACTCGGGTCCCTCTGGATCCGCCTCTGATGCCGTCTCCACCGCACTGGGAGTCACCACGGCCGTGGGACTTCTACGGCCTCAGGCCGCACCAGCGCTCGCCGTCAGGAGGTGTCCGGACTCGTCTGCTCCCTCTCTCCAGTAAGTGGACTGCCATCTTTGTTACAGCTGAGGTGGTTCGCCGGTAGGCGCATCGCCCCCGATGAGAACGCCATCATCTTCCTCCAAAGACAACTTGGTCGGATCCTCCGCTAGGGAGTCACCTGGGTCTTTTGCGGCACCGCCAGTGGGTAGTGGTACGAAACGGGCCCGCTCCGGTACCTCCTCTGCGGTCGCTCTCTTCTCCGCCGCATCTCCGCTCGGCTCTGTAGTTGGCTGGGCCTTGGTTCCCACCTCGGAAGGGGTGCAGGGAACAATGGCAGCCTCGTCGGTCGTCTCTGCAACCTCCGTTAATGTTCCCGGAGAGGCACCCCGAGGTGGAACAGTTCCGTGTTTCAGCTCCTTGCTCTTCGAATGCCAGACAGAAGTGAAGTTCCTCGCTCTCACTTCCTGTCCCTCCCTTCGCTGGG
The DNA here is from genome assembly GCF_040206685.1 of Ascaphus truei. Classification (NCBI taxonomy): domain Eukaryota; kingdom Metazoa; phylum Chordata; class Amphibia; order Anura; family Ascaphidae; genus Ascaphus; species Ascaphus truei. Next base: position 382,168,440 of record NC_134486.1, on the reverse strand, counting down.
GAGGACGTTTCTGATTGGTTCTCCTTGTGCCCCCTCCCTCTGGTGGAAACAAGAGGAGGGGCACTCCTTCGTTCAGTGTGACATGGCCTGGTCTGTTTGCCAGTCACAGCACAGGTGGGTGGGCTTTCAGCTTTCGCGCCGCTCTGTTCCTTTTCCAGGGGATCTGGGTTTGGCGCCAAACCCCTGCACATCTCCCTCCACATTTCTCTGACAGTCTCTTTGCATGTTTCACATGCGCGATCCAGGATTGGCGGGAGTCGCCATTTTAGTCCGGCTGCTAACTGCTGGGCTGTGGATGGCGCGGCGGTCGCCATTTTTAAGTCTTTCATGCTCCGCGGAGCACATGTTGTGACGGCCGCCATCTTTGATGAGCCCACCAAATGTATATCACTGCTATTCTCAGTGTCTAGTGCAAAACTTGTTCCTAGACACTGACTGTACCCATACTGTTCACTGGACGCTCTCTGCATGCTTTCTCTCTGTGCTTTACCCACTGATATGATGTGGCATACCCCAGGCTAGGCAGAACTCCTTCTCTGTGCACCGCACTCGCTGACGGTTCCTACAAGTACTCTGTGGTGTGTTTTATGTGGGTGCTGGCTAGTGTACCGGGCATCTCCCTAAGTACGGGCGTCTCCTACTTTTGGCCACTCATAGTGCGGGCCCTGGGCCATGGTCCCTGGGCCATGGTCCCTGGACAAGTTAACAGGCTAACCCCCCCAGTTGCCTCACACTATCTGCCTCAAGGGACTAGGACAGCTATGGCCTCACACCTATCTTACAACACCCTCTTAGGGCACCTAGGGCGTACTGTGCGGGAATCCACGCTCCCCTGACTACCCCTGGTATTACATGCCCTACTCTCTCCAGTACTTGCACGGAAGGTGCACTTCACTCTTCCTGCTCTGCCTTGCTGAAAGCCTGTCCTGTTCTGGATCTCAGCAGTGCCTCCAAATGTAGCCCATGTCCCCCCCCCCCTCCGGTCGCATATTGTACCTCTAGGGTGTACTGAGGGCTGGCTACATGTACTATGGTGGTGCATACCTGCTTGGAACAGGAGGGCCTGAGTCTCCCGCGTTGGTGTGGGGGATGACAGGGCCAGGCTTCTGGGGTATATGCCTCCATCTTCTCTAGCAACAGTGGTGGTGCAGCGCCTCCATCTTCTGGCGAGACCTATAGGGATAGGTTAAGATCCTCCCAGAAGAAGTCCTGGTCCCAGGGCGAGAGATCTTTAACTCACACACAGTCTCTTTGTATAAAATAGCAGCACTCTTTATTGTCCTTGACACAAGAGATCAGCAACACTTCATGCACAGCGGCACACAGCAGTTCATATACAGCAGTGCACTCCAAATGTGTACAGGTCTCTCCTCCACTCCTCTCCTCCAGGCTGTGCCCTAGCAGGATGGTCTGGATAGGGCATCAATAACCCTACCTCACCCCCACGGGTAGGCCCTCTGGGTGAGGCTAGATCTCTTTCCCCCTCACCCCCTCAGCAGGGTGAGGGGCATTGGTCCACTATAGCTGTATCAGCTCTACTCAGACTGGGCTCTGAGTTTCTTCTCTCCTGTCTCCTTGCCGCTTCCAAATCATGCTCTCTCTGTTCCAGCACTCTCCACTCTGATAACTCCAACAGACTCCACTCTCCAACAGACTGAACTCCACAGACTGACACCTCTCCAGACTGACACTCCTTTCTCTCCACTGCAACAGACTGACTCCACTCACACAGAAGCAGCCCACTAAATAGATACAGCCCTGCCGCTTACGATGTCAGCAGCACCTCCCCTCTGTCTCAGGCCTGCCACAGAGTCAGGGGTCTACCTCTATCACTCAAGGCAGGGCTTGGTGGGGGGGAAAACCCATGATTACTACCGGCGCCTGCCCTTACCAGGGCTTACTCCAGTAGGAGAAGGATAGGTAGCCCACAATTTCTTACAGGGGCTACAGAAAGACAGCCTTTAACACAAAGGGTGGGCACTTTGAGTACCATTTGGCCTACATTATGTAACTACCCAGCGGAGAAGCAGTTTTCAATGAATGAGATCTCATTAGGAGAAGGATCTCGTTAGTCTCTGTCATTTTATATTTCGACGACATCCTCATTTTTTCTAAATCCATGGATTAATAACATGCTTTGGTCAGGCAGGTCCAATCAAGGCTTAGGCAATATAATCTCTTTGCTAAGATCTAAAAATGTCTCTTCGAGGAACAGAGGATTTTCTTTTTGGGATATATCATCTCCTCTGACAGCTTCGAAATAGACCCTGCAATGGTCTCTGCGACTGTATCCTTGACTGGCCAATTCCCACTGCCCGTAAACCCATTCAATGTTTCTTGGGAAAAGACTATCGCTGGTTCATCCGGTACTTCTCCCAGGTAATGGCTCCTATCACGGCCCTGACGAAGAAGGTAACAGATCCTTCTGTATGGTCACCTGAAGCCCTCACTGCTATTCAGACTCTCAAGACAGTTGTTTCCACAGCACCCATTTTGATCCACCCAGATCTGTCCAATGCTTTGTTTCTCAAAGTGGCAGCTTCCAACATTGGGGCTGTTGCTGTCTTTTCTCAAAATAATGAAATCCAAGGCAGATTACACCTGTGCGCCTTCTTTTTAAAAATGTTATCAGACAGAAAGGAACAAATACATCAGGAACAAAGAACTTCTGGCCATCAAGAGGGCCTTGTAAGAATTGTGACATCTATTGGAGGGCACAACATCTCCTGTCACGATAGTTACGGACCATAAAAATGTGGAATACATTGAGGGGTAAGAAGACTTGGCATACGACAGGTGACATAGGCTTTGTTCTTCACGAGACTTAATTTCACCATCTCCTATCGTCCAGGTTAAAAAAATATCAAGGCTGACAAATTCTCCAGACAGTTTCTGTTAGATGGGTAAGAGAAGACTAATAAAAGATCCATTATCCGGGACATCAGGGTGAGTGGAAAACCTCTGACTTGCTTCTCCATCTTTTCTGGTGGCCGGCGATCCACCAGGATGTCAAAAGTTTGGTGGCCAAATGTATGGTTTGCGCTCAACAAAATTACCTTGAGCATTACCATATTTGTTGTTACAGCCATTGCTGGCTCCCGACTGCCCCATGACCTACCTGGCCATGGACTTCATCATAGAGTTACGCTTATCTAGAGGAATTACAACCATTCTGGTGCTAGTGGCTCCCTTCTCACTTACCATGAATACAAAAGGGAAATAACCCATCACGGAGGATATAACAACTGTGCAATTTAATATCACTAACTTAATATATGTGGAAGACACATCTCCATCTAAACACTGTAATTCAGTGTTTAAAAGCCTCAAGAAGGCTGCTCCAGCATAAACAGCTGGTGTTGTAGAGAGACCGGTGTCCACCATAGGACATCGCTCTGAAGACATACATTGACTGAAGGAATACTCGGCACAAATTAAAACTAATACAGTTACTAATTTGCTCAAACAACAGATAAAAAAGGTTCAAAAGGGTAAAACAACCCCTACCTCGGGTGACCATATACCAACAAAGGACAACACCACTAACCCTCTCAGTGCTGGAGGGCTGCCTTCTGATAAACACTATAAGTCACAACATAGGATTAACACATCTACCATACCACGAATTGTGATACAACCACAATATATATAGTTACTGTACCAGTACCATCAAAGGGGTCAAAAACACCCAGACTACAAGCTAACCACTCTATCCTGTACTAGTCAACCTTGTCTTGTAGGAGGTATACATCTACATATAGATCACAGTGGGTAGACTAGGAGGATAATCATTATTCTGTTAGCAGCATTATTTATGGACTAAGGAACAACTCAGACCTACAGTATGCAACAAGCCAATACTAGTGCCAAGTGTATCCGACACATTGTCATAACAGACAACTTTGATAGATACACACATTTATAGGGCTGCACTAACTTACTACTGTGTCTACGTCATATGGTAGTCCATATATCATTGGTATGTACCTACATTTGCCTTTTAACTTTAATCAATGTAGTATCTTATTATTACATTAGTAGTATGTGTTATTAAACTTTGATTTTAGACTTTTTTTTTGCATTTATTTTGAGACCATCATTATTATATACAGTATAAACTAATTTGGTCAGTAGTGCACCACATAAGGGATCTTTCTTCTGTTGATTGTATCTCCTCTTCACGATTCATCAGTTTCTCTACCTTATCTGAGAAATGTATTTAACATGCATTTAACAAGCGTGAAATTTAGTCTTGTTGTCTACTATTGAACTGTGTGAAATTTTAATAAAAGTGATCACTGCCTGAGACCGTGTTTACTGTATGTGTGTGTGGAATATTTCTGTTTATCTACAGCAAGCATACAGTACCGAAAGTGCTTTCCTGCACAAACGAGAAATGTAGTCTTGTTAATAATGATAATATTGAATAGAAAATAAAAAAATATATACATTTTTTTTTTGCCAATTATCCGGTACCTGATGTTTACATAAATTGCACATGCAAAGATATAGTGGCCTATTCTAGTAGCCTCGATAACCTACTTATCAAGGTTTTTTTTAGCAGCTATCATCCCCAAAAAACTTGCTATTCAGAAATCCTCGATAAGTGCATGGCGAAAGCATTTTATCGCCATTTTTGGCTCTCGCCCAAACACGCAGCCAGGTGTGCAGCTATAAGCACCTAATCGCCAGTTTTGGAAAATCGTGAAATTCTAGTAGCCTGGATTAGGTTTTCGAGGCATTAGAATTGCGATTTTATCCCAAATTCGCCTCGCCAGAAAATGTTAGCGTGAAGCTGGTGAGAAGGCTAGAGAGAGGAACTTTGAAAAAAATGCACTTTTCCTGCATCGGATTGATGCCGGGAGTCTCTGGAGCTGATACTCATTAATATCAGCACCGGAGACCCCTGCATCAATTGGCTGCAATAAAAATGCATTTACAGGCAAGTTCATTACATTTGCGGCTAACTGCTAAGCAATGAAACAGTTAACCACCAGTGCCATGTTTATTGTGGTTAGTGGGAGTGGGTGAAGGTGGTATTTGGCCCTTGGTGGGTGTTTAAGCCTTGCGGGGGGAGGAGGGGAGGTGAAGTTCACGGTTAATTTTGTTAAAAGGATGTGACATCACTCCTTAAAGTGATGTCACATCCTGTTTAACAAATGGAACATATCACATGGTACAGGAACCAATGGGATTGTCTTCAATCCCATTGGCTCTAATACCATGTGATATATGTGATATGAGCCATGTGGTTTTAAGGATGTGACGTACCTCCCTTGGAGATGACGTCACATCCTTACAATTTTTTTTAGAAAGCCGGTCACATGATACAGCATCCAATCGGATTAGAGTTGTACCATCTGACCCTAAAATGTGACCTCACAGGCTCTAAATAAGGCCCGTTCCGTCTCATTTTAGCTGAAGATGTCGACGAGTCAACATCCGTTTTGGATTTACCATTGGGTTTGGATTGAAAGAAAAGAAGATAGAAGAAAAGAAGAAAAGAATGACAGACGAAGATAGAAGAAGGTGAAAGAAGATGAAAGAAGATTTTTTTTACCTGGTGCTGATCATCGCAGAGAATGGAGGCGGATTGCAGTGGATGCTGCCGTGGGTCGGGAGCTTCCTGATACGCCAGAATTTGGAGGGTGAAGACTTCTAAAGGTAAGACAAATATTGAATGTATGTAATTGTCTTTTTTCATGTTTTTTTCAAGTATTAATTTCTCTTTATGTTTTTGATTGCCCCTTGACTGCTAATGTATTAATCTGTACAGATAAATACAGTGACAGGCAATGCATTTTTGGGAAAATGCTTGTTTTGAATTAATTGTTATTTTTTCTATTTCTTTTTATTGTTTTCACTAAATTGTTTGGTATGTGGATGGCTTGTTTTTATTACATTTTAGGTTTGGTTAGCGGTTTTATTTCTTGAATTGTTTTGTTGGTTTATTTAACTGTATTCTAGTATTTTAGGATAACATCATTTTTATTCTTTTGCTCTTTTGGTGTTAGAATAATTTTATTGATGTGTACTTGAGGCTTTTTAGTTCTTTTATTCTTGTGGTGTTGAGGTGCTTGTTTATTTCTTTAATTGTTGTGTATTTTTGTGCTTGATTATGTTTTTTTATAGTTTGACCATAGACTGCTTTAGTGGCTTATCATGCTCATATTATATGAGTATTATGTACCACTGTGCCAATCAATGAATAAAGGGTGGGTATAGTGGCCCCGGGGTGGGGGGTTAGGCCTCCCAGGTGGATAGCGGGGGAGGGTATTAATCCCTTAATTACTATAGCGGTTATTAACTGCTAAGGTGATTAAGGGGTTAGGGGACGTTAGATCGTATTTTTTATTGTACATTTGCTGCCAACGGAGGACATGGACCTGGAGTTTTGTGATGTGGACACCCTTCATCATGGCAGGGGTGTAAGTAGAATTTTATTTACTTTATTTATGCTGGCTGGCTAATGCTTGCTTTTGAATAGGCAAATTAGCTATTATCCATATCTGGATAATAGTAATTTTGTCAATTACTGTATGTGTTGTGGGGAGGATTGTTGGGGGTAGAGGAGGTGGATTGTAGGGTTGTTGTGTTTATTTTTGTGTCTTGGGGGAAGAGGGATTGGGTGAATGGGGTAGTTACCCCAAGGATGAATGTTTATGCATACCGGGTGGGTAGCGGGACTGGTTAATCCCTTCATTGCCATAGCGGTTTCTACCGCTATGGTAGTGAAGGGTTTAACTCCTCCGGCAAACTTCCCGGCAGACCTTACCACCCACCCACGGGGTTACTACACCCTTCACTCACCTACTCTGCACCCAATAAACAGGCTATTAAAGTTGAACCCCTTCATTGCCTTAGTGGCTAGCCGCTAAGGTAATGAAGCTGTTTTAATAAAAAATTTAATACTAATGTACGTGAGCAGGGGGTCTCAGGAGCAGAACCTCATTGATTTATGGTCCGGGGACCCTTGCTTCCCGAGATACAGGCCCCGTTATGGGGTGCTGGTTTCTCCTATGCATTTAAATGTCCCAGGGCACGTGACCAGGAATGGGATCGCTGCAGATCGCACACGTGAGAAATTTTGAGAGAGGCTGAGATGACATCGCTGCTCATCGTACGTTTTGATCATTTTGCTATCGCATGGCTTCAGAGTCTTTCTGAATACCGTGATAACTAAACTGACAAAACCTGTGGCAGTAACATTCCAGCATGAGATTTTATCAAAGCTACTAGAATAGCCCCCAGAGTATGCAATTTCATTGAAAAATTAAAAAAAATGGGATTTGTAATTTTTTTATTTTGTTAAATATGACAAATATCTATCACATTATGTTTTCTCTAAGTCCAGCAATTTATTCTCGCCTTATTTACCAAAAAAATTCAATTTTTTTTTGGTTTGCACATTTTCTACAAGTTTAGTGTTCTATTGTTATTCAAGGTATTCTAATGCTCCATGCAGGCCTTGTGTCATATACGCATACGTACGTATGACACGCACGGCCATGTGTGTCATTAGAAGGAACTGGAATTTCTTAGCTGGCCGGGGACAACAAATTTCATCTAACCTTGCAGCCAAAGCTTGAAACATTTCAGTGTGAAATTTCTATGGCCCATTGAGCTGCTGTAGCTGTTTATAGTCGCAAGGTGGGAGTAGGTGCGGCTCAAGGATTCTGGTTTGTCTACTGCAATAGCCCTGCGTGTCATTCACCATGAAACATTTCAGTGTGAACTTTTATTACAGGTGATCAGATAAATCTATCTCACATGCAGTACTGTATATTGTATGCTGTGCCAAACAAGCGTGAAATACATGCATTTAGAAAGTACCGTAACAGTAAATAAACATGAATATGCACATCACATTGTTAGAATAGTAAAGCTGGTCATGTAAAAGTAAAAAATGAAAGTTTAAAACTTAGTGGTTTTCGACTTCCATCAACATCATCTTCTGGCTGTCGATTTAACACTTTAATTTCTGGGGGGAAAAAAAGTGTGCCTGCATGCGGGGGTGTTCTAATAAAGCAACGATTCATTGACAAATTATACTGTATAGAATTCTTCCAACCGTACAGGTTTGGTGATTTTTTGAAGTATTCATACTTGTCAATGATATGGTCATAGATCTCAGACACAGTCGCCTTGTTATCTGTCCCAGCTTTAATAGCAGAAAATATCATGTATGTGAAACTGCATTGGGGTCTACTGAAAGGAGTTGACATTGTACAGTACTGTATGTCCCATGCAACAGTCGGCAGTTTAGACAATATTAAATAACGTACTTAACATTCTGTTTTGTAATAAAATGTGAAACGCCTAAATTTGATAACGTCTTGAGTGACCAAGGTCATTTAACAATTTAACAATGTAATACTGTAATGTCCATGCTTTTTATCTGGCCTTAAAGACACCTGTTTTCAGACATTAAGTAAATACAGTATGTAACATCCAATGTCCCCAAGAGGCAAAGGCAAAAAACACATTCACTTTGCCATCTGCTGGACACTCCCTGAACTGCAACCACACAAATAATGATTATGTCTGACCACTAAATACAGGAGGAACAACTCTTGACGAACCCGAGTACTTGCCGCGAGTAGATGGAATATGTCACCAGAGAAACATGAGATCTGGCCACACTTTTGTCCTGTGATGCGGTTAAGAGAAGGCAGTTGCACCTGTGTGTCTTTTTTTTCAACCTCATCAGCTATGTAACGATGTTACATAGTTACATAGTAGAGGAGGTTGAAAAATGACTTCTGTCCATCAAGTACAACCTATGCTAAATTTACACAACAGATATTTTATCATATATCTATACTTATTGATCCAAAGGAAGGCAAACAAAAACCCCAGTCACATCATCCAATGATATCTCATAAGGGGAAAAATAAATTCTTTCCTTAGTCCAAGAATTGGCAATCGGATTAATCCCTGGATCAACATCCTTCCCATGTATACTTATTTGGTATATCCCTGTATACCTTTCCCATCTAAAAAGATGTCCAACCTTTTTTTGAGCAAATCTATTGTATCTGCCATCACAGTCTCCGTGGGTAATGAATTCCACATTTTAACTGCTCTTACTGTACAGAACCCTTTCCTTTGTTGCTGGTGAAATCTCCTTTCCTCCAACCTTAAGGGACGACCCTGGGTCCTTTGTACTGCCCTTGGGATGAATAGTTCTTTTGAAAGCTCCTTGTATTGTCCCCGAATATATTTGTATATAGTTATCATATACCCTCTTAGATGCCTATTTTCTAATGTAAATAAATCTAATTTAGCTAGTCTCTCCTCATAAGTTAGATTGTCCATCCCCTTTATTAGTTTGGTGGCTCTTCTCGGCACTCTCTCTAGTTCCATAATGTCTTTACTTAGGATTGGTGCCCAAAATTATACTCCATATTCAAGGTGTGGTCTTACTAATGCTTTGTAAAGGGGCATAATTATGTATACTTCCCTTCCATCCATTGCCCGTTTGATGCAAGATAAGATCTTGTTTGCCTTTGCAGCTACTGCATGACTTTGAGCACTATTGCTAAGCCTGCTGTCTACAAGCACTTCTAAATCCTTCTCCATCAAGGATTCCCCCAATTTATCCCCATTTAATTTGTAATTCGCCTTTTTATTCTTGCATCCCAAATGCATAACCTTACATTTATCTGTATTAAACCTCATCTGCCATTTACCTGCCCACGTTTCCAGTCTCTCCAAGTCCTTCTGAAGAGAAATTACACCCTGCTCTGATTCTATTACCTTACACAATTTAGTATCATCAGCAAAGATGGAGACTTTGCTCTCGATGCCAACCTCAAGGTCATAAATAAACAAGTTAAAAAGCAGGGGTCCCTAAGTAATTAAATATTTACTCTATAAGCAAAGTGGCTCTACTGACTGCCTTTAATAGGACTAGTTTTCATGCAAACACAATACAATACCTTCTCTTTCTGCTTTATCCAGAATAAAAAGAAGAGGACAGCAGTGTCGGCCATTTTAAACTGTATAGTTCTTAACAACTGGTCCGAACAAGTGGAAAAAGAAACACTACCCAGAGCAACTAATGCCTGGTCTATTTCTGGGACAAAGAGTGCTTGAATATTCTGGATTCCGGTATGACTTTACAATACCAGATTAACCTTCTTTACAAGAGATGACTAGAAAGCTAGAGTGATAAAATCATAGACCACTGTGTCTGAGTCAATAGCCCATCTATTATTTGAGGCTCTTGGCGGAGGCGTTTTCCGAGCGAGGCGTACTCTCGCAACTTGTCCTTTGTTCCATTGTCCTCCTTCGCTAGAGGCTGTTGATCTGGAGACTTTCTCTGAGTACCAGTTCACTAGTGTCGAAGACAAGTAGGAACAGCCAACTATGGGCTCCTCTTCTCTTGTACCGGAACTGTACACAGAAAAGGCGCAAGCTTTATGCCAGCTATTGCCCTCTGCTAATTTAATCCCAGGGGATTTTCCCTTCATAACCACAAAAGGGGCAAAATCTCCGTAGCGGACTTATTTAAATGACATATTTGTTCTTTTCTAGAGCTGAATGTCTTCATCCGAGACGGAAGATAAAGTGGCGCTTAAGTGTCTCCTAACACTAGTCTTCCAATGTTTGAGGGAATTTGTCACCTCAGATTCCGAAGAATCTTCAGAGAAAAGTATTAATGTCACTGTTTAACATGTTTTGCAGAGGAAATAAAGTGATCTGAAGCAGTAACATCTACTGAGTTTTCCAACTTCCCTGCTGAAAGAAAATCTAACTTTTGGGGGCGCGCGGGTCATGCAGGCATCCGCCTGTCACATGATTGGCAACCCGCGACTAGCATGTTTTTTTTTTATAGCACACATTCTTAGGGAAGTTTGCCATCCCACCAGCTGTTGTTAGGTGGCATCCCTCCCAAAGAACAATGTTTATTACAGCCAGAACTTAAAAGATAGATAACATATTGGCTTGTTAATGTGAGTTAAATATTTGAATAAATTGCACCACATCAAATCTCTCTGTAGAATGACTTCCTGATGCTATATACATCATACAAGTTAAAATGTTCAAAGACTTTCAAATATAACAACGTGGAACTACTTGTAAATAAATATAGGGCATTTTTCCATTTCCATTTCTGAGTGGCATTGTTAATCTCTTTGGCCCACTTAGATTTTTTGACCACCAAAATATGGTCAAAACCTATTATAATATGATAATTGTCTTAAATGCTTTCTTCTTCTTCTTTGTTACTTACAACATTCGTAAAATCAAATAGTTAGACTGACACACAAAGGTTGACACCAATGTACTCTAGATAATTAAATAAAGCAAGGTACTGTACATGTTCTGCTGCAGATCTGAATCAATGTTACAAAACCTAAAACATATACGTGTATGCCTGTTTCTCTCTTCACTTGTCATTTCTTTACCATCCTTTTTCTCGTGCCATTTTCTTTCTGTGTCAACTTATCTGTTGAGCCCTATTCTTAGGCTAAGGCCCCGCTCCATCAGTCAGCGCGCCTGCATTGCAGACAGGCGGCGCGCTGACAGACACAGACCGCGATATGCGGTCTGTAGAGAGCGGGAGCCGGAGCGGGAGGGGGGCGGGAGTGGGAGGGGGGGCGTGGTTTGAGCGGAGGGACCTGCTACTCCCCCCCTCCCTCCACGGGCTCGGGCTGCGGGCTGCCGGAAGTTAAGCAGCTCCCTCCCCCTTCCCCCACAAATGCCCTCCTCACACGCTGACACACACACACACACACCCTACCTTGTGTAGGAAGCTGTCTGACAGCTCCCGCTCCCGCCGCTGATTGGCTCATCAGCGCTCCACGTGACGCGTCACCGCTCGAGATCACAATTTTCTTGCATCCCCTGGCGGCTGACGCGTCACAGTGCATACTGAGCCAGCAGCGAGAGGGGACTGGGACCTGCTCGGGAGGATTCCCCTGCTGGTGGGGAACGCTCACGCGGCCGCCCGCGCTGCCGGGCGCAGCGGGTCCCAGCCCTTAGACATCTTCACTTATCATCACTCCATCTTCTCTGTACTTTTATGTCCCTTGTATTTATCCCATGTCCCTTTCTTTAACTTTTTTTTTTTTTTTTTTAGCAAGCTACTCAGCTGCAGTGGAAGTAAGGAACATAAATACATCTCTTGCAGGTCCCCACAGAAATGTGTTGGGGATTAGAGAGCAGTCATGGGATTGGTGTAAATTGTGAAATCACACTGTCACCATAATTCCTCAGGCTCATCCTTTCAGATTCGAATGTGATGAGTTGTTTTAAGACTCGTCAATCACCACTGAGCCAAGGAAATTTCACTTCCCAGAAATCAGTGAGGAATTTAGATATTATCAAAGACACTTGGAGGGGTTGGTTGTGCACTTTCAAGGATGCCTGGCTTATTTTTTTAGCAGACAGTATCATCTAGCCCTTTTCTGACCACTGTATTTACTGTAATTGCTTATTTCTCCAGAGAAAAACAAGACATATGAAGAATATAATTGTGTATCTACACAGATTTAAACATACCTAATTTAAATAAAAAAAGGGGGTTTAGCCATAAAAACAACATACCAGTAATAATAAATAATTGCCTAAAGTAAAGGTTGTATTTGTTAATAACCTATCTACTGTATGAGTGTTTAAAAAAATGACCCCAGAGAACTGATTGCATATGTATATGAATTCTTATAATGATATTAAATAAGTTAAATATGTTTCTTAAATTAAATGTCATTATGTAGCACTTGTGTAGGAATATAATATTTACA